>NC_134097.1:153032499-153335529 GCF_000715075.1 Nicotiana tabacum | reverse complement strand
TACACAACCCTGGCATCCAACCATTTGATCACTTCTTTCTTCACCACTTCTCGCATAGCCTCGATCAATCTTCTTTGATGCTCCAAGGAAGGATTTGCATCATCCTCCAAGATAATTTTGTGCAAACAAAATGCTGGGCTTATTCCCCGAATGTTAGCTAGAGTCCATCCAATTGCCCTTTTCCACTTTTGAAGCACCGCCAAAGTGGCCTCAACCTGCATGTTAGTAAGGCAAGAAGAAAGAATAACTGGTAAAGTAGAGTTTGAACCCAAGAATTCATACCTGAGGTGTGGAGGAAGTGGTTTCAACTCCAACATCAGTGGATCCTCAATTGATGGCTTTGTTGGTGGAGTTTTTCGGTTTTCAAGATCCAAAGACAATTTTCTAGGCCCATAAGAATAAGAGCCCATCCCATGTAAGGCATTCACGCACTCTACTCTACTTGTATCCTCATTGACATCAAGATTTAATAGCATGTCCTTAAGAGGATCCTCCACGTTGATCATAGAACTGGTATCATCCACAATCATAGTTGTGACAAGGTCTACAAATGAGCACACCTCGGTGCTATTGGGTTGCTTCATAGACTTGCAAACATGGAAAACGACCTTTTTATCTCCTACTTGGAAAGTGATCTCACCCGCTTCAACATCAACCAATGCCTTCCCCGTTGCAAGGAAAGGTCTGCCCAAGATAATACGAACCTCATAGTCCACTTCACAATCCAAAATGACAAAGTCGGCCGGCAAAATGATTTTGTCCACCCGGACAAGCACATCATCAATAATGCCCAAAGGTCGCTTCATCGATCGATCCGCCATTTGAAGTCTCATTGAGGTTGGCCTAGGTTGCCCGATACCCAAAGTTTTGAAAACCGAGTAGGGCATTAAATTGATACTAGCTCCCAAATCACATAGAGCCTTGGAAAAATCCGCACTCCCAATGGTGCAAGGAATGGTGAAAGCACTGGGATCTTCAAGCTTCGGGACCATTGAATGCAATATAACACTAACTTGGTGAGTCATCTTTATAGTTTCACAATCCATAGAACGCTTCTTTGTAACCAAGTATTTCATGAATTTTGCATAACTCGGCATTTGTTCAAGTGCCTCCACCAAGGCACATTAATAAATAAGCTCTTCATCATGTCAATGGACTTTTTAAACTGATTATCATTCTTCTTCTTCGTGAGCCTTTGAGGATAAGGTGGAGGTGGCCTTGGCAAAGGAGCCTTGGCTTTAGCACAACCGGCTCCAGCATGTCAATTATATGTTCCCTAGACGGGTTCACATCATTTTGGGTTTCCACCTCGACTTCTTGAATATCAATCCTCACTTCATTGTTCACATTTTCATCAACCACATCTTCAACTACCAAAGGGACTTCGTCATCTTGCAACTCAACATCATCATCCACGACTTGCTTTTGCTTAGAGGCATTCACATCACCGCCTCTCTCACTTCTTGTTGTAACCGCCATAACATGATTGTTCCCACCCTTCGGGTTCACTACCGTATCACTTGGTAGAGCACCCTTCGGGCGAGTATTCAATGACTGAGATATTTGGCCTAATTGTACCTCCAAGTTTCGGATAGAGGTGTTGTGAGAAGCTAACTGTGCATCAGAATCTGCATTCCTCTTCATCATCTGCTTGAACATCATTTCAATTCTACCCATATCATTACCAGAAGAACTAGGACCTTGAGAAGGGAAAGGGGGTGGATTGTTCGGTTGTTGGTACATTGAGGGACTTTGAAAGCCTTGCCCCTGGTTGCCTTGGTTTCCATTATTGTTCCACCCGCCTTGATTGTTGTTGTTGCCCCAATTGTTGTTATTTCCATTCCAATTGCCTTGGTTGTTGTTTTGATTACCCCAATTATTGTTTTGGTTGTTGTTGTTCCAATTCCCACCACCTTGTTGTTGATTGCCCCAATTTCCTTGGGGTAGCCATTGTTGGTTTGAAGAGTTGCCTCTATTGCTTTGATAGTTGTTGACATTTTGTACCTCTTCACTTTGGTCATCATAACCATCATTTTTACACCCATCATATTCATCAACAAATTTCTCAGAATTTCCTTGATTTTGTTGCCTCCTTTAACTTCTCTTGTTGACAAGCATACTAACACCCTCCATGGCTTTCACTTGGCGAGGATTCTGAACTTTTTGCAACTGCGCCTTAGCCAATTGATTCATAGTAGTAGTAAGCTCAGCTATCGCTTGCCCGTGTTCGTGGTCGTGCATTTCCTTGTGCAAATGGATAACCGTAGGATCACCTTGAGGCACATTTGCTCTACTCTGCCATGCCGAAGAAGTGTCCGCCATTTCATCAAGTACATCACATGCCTCATCATAAGAAAACTTCATAAAATTGCCACCAACCAATTGGTTAACAATGCATTGATTTGTAGTATTTATTCCCCGGTAGAAGGTTTGTTGGATCATGGCCTCAGTCATATTATTATTTGGGCACTCCTTCACCATCGTTCTATACCGCTCCCAAATCTCATGCAAAGGTTCCGTTGGCTCTTACTTGAAGGCTAATATTTCATCTCAAAGTGCCGCCATATGACAAGGAGAGAAGAATTTGGCAATAAACTTATCCGCCAACTCATCCCAAGTTGTGATGGAATGGTTGGGGAGTCTCTCGAGCCAGTCTAATGTCTTCCCTCGAAGTGAGAACGGGAAAAGTCTCAATCTTAGCGCATCCTCGCATACATTCGTCTGCTTTCTCCCCAACATGTATCTACGAATCTCTTGAGATGTTTGTAGGCATTTTGATTTGCAGTTCCCGTGAAGTACCCACGATGCTCAAGTAAGGTCAACATCACATTGGTTATCTGAAAGTTGCCCGCTCGGATTCGGGGTGGGACAATAGCACTTGCGTAGCCCTAGTTCAATAATACTCTGGGGGCCACTCTTGGAGGAACCGGGGGAGGGTCTGGAATATTGTCATTTGGATTAGAATTGGCATTCTGGCCTCTCCGTTGACCTTAAGGTGCAAGGGGTACCTCATCTTGCTCAAGATCATCTACCTCCTCCCCCGCTATAACGTTTCCAAGAGGGTCATTAGCATTGTTTAAAGCCATATTGGTACCTGAGTAGTGACACAAACAAGTTAGTAACAAAGAAGGAAAGAAGAACAATACACAAAACTAACTAAATAGATAGCCAAAACCGTTAGGTCCCCGGCAATGGCATCAAAAAGTGATCACAACCTACTCCACATTACTAAAAAGTAGGAAGAGAGGGTCGCAATAGATTTTACCCGATTTGTGGGTCGGGATTGATTTCCACAAGGAGCTAGGAATGGAGTCGAGTATCTATTTAGAGTGGAATTGTGTATTTGTTCCAAATATCACTTCCAATCATTTTTGGTTTTTCTTTAACAAACTACTATTATCAACTACTAATTATAAATGCACTTAAATTATGCTAAACGAGAATTGCTAAAAGTTGTATATAATGGATAAAAAGGCGCTAGGGTAGTGACTTCCACCTAGGTGTCTAATTGATGGGTAATTGCTTCTAAGGCACGATTGACATGATTGGAGAAATATGCTATAACCGTTGCACGATTTTACCCACTCTAACACCTCTCGGTAGAGAGAGTGATTTTGCCCAATTGACTTTCTCAAGACCAAATGGGTAGGCAAATTTGCTCAAGCAACTAGGGTTCAAGTCGGGTAATTACTCTCTCAAGGTTTAACCCTTTAATTGGGACTATCAATTCTCTTGAGTCCATCTCAATTCCTTGTTGGGTCAATTTTGGAGACTTAGGCTCTCTTTCTCAAGAAGAACCAAGTCAACTCAGCACAAACCAGTGTTTGCAACCACCAATTCATAAATTAAACCATAAAATTGACCCAAATAACAAACACCCATAGTCAATCTAGCCCTAAATCACAATACCCATCAATTACCCACACTAGGGTTGAGCCACAACCCTAGCTAATGGGTTTAGCTACTCATGCTTGAAGAGAAGAACAGAGAAATAGATGAAGATAAAGGCATATTAATTAAACACTAAAGTAAATACAGAGATTCTATCGTTAAAACTAAGTTAAAAAGCCTAAAATGGCTACAGATGGTCTTCTCACGAGCGCAACTAATATCTGATAATATCTGATGCCCTAAAAATGGAAAAAGGTTCTATTTATACTAAGTTGGAAAAACTGGACAAAAATGCCCCTGTAGGGTCAGTGTGGACCGCACAAATGGTGTGCGACTGCACTAGGCTCTTGACTCTGCAATTTCAACTCTCTAAACCTAGGCTCCGCGGACCGCGCAGAATGGACCGCAGCTGCAGGGGGCTTCCAATGCGGTCCGCGCAGAATGGACTGCGGACCGCACAGGCTTGAACCCTAGTACTTGACATATCTCTGAACATTGCTTCTGCAGACCACATGAAATGGTGGTGCGGCCGCGGTGTCTTCAGTACGGGCCGCACAATATCTACTGCGGCCGCACTGCTTTGATGCCTTCAACTCCAGGTCTCTGAATCTCCCTAGTGCGAACCACACAAAGTGTATTGAGGCCGCACTAGGCCTGCTTATCCTGAGTTTGTCTTGTTTTTTGTACTTGTGCAAGTTTCACTCCTTTTGAGCTGATCTTTGACATCTTGTCACTTTATTGATCAAACCTGCAATCAAGCACAACTTATGAGACTTTTGGGACTATTTTGTATGAATTTATAATCAAAGAGTAAGTAAGAAGGAGCATAAAATGCGTCAAAATCCCTAGTTATCATTCTTCACCAGAAAATCGGGGTATGCATTATCCCCGATTTTACCCGCATACAGATAGTCCCCTCATTTTTTTGAGAGTAAGTTTGCCAAAACGATGGGAAACGATAGATGAACCCTCGTTCCTTCCTTCGTACGATACAACCGAGATGACGTTTAAATCAAAACATCCAATCAGTCGCGTTGTTCTGACTTCAAAAACGTGTCAGTCACTTGCTGGCTGGCTTTGAATGCGAAACATCGTGCGTTGATTGATTTTCCCTTATAAAAGCTTCAACCTTTTTCACTTCTTTCACTTTCCAACTCTAGATTTTATCCCCGAACTTTCAAATTGTTTTCAACTTCTCCAAGTCTTCATACGTTGTTCTTTGAGCCTTCATATCTTCATCTTCATCCTCATATATTTTCTTCGGACCTTCAACCCAGAACTTCATACCATCTTCAAATCTTCATATTTTTCTTCAAACCTTTATACTCTTCTTCAGACCTTCATATTTCACAAGATGCAATGGCAAAAATCTCCAAGTCATTGCCTCAGCAGGCTGCTCCTTCATCTTCCCACCTGGCTGCAGATGCCGAGATGGTCATTCCTGAAGTGGCTCAGGAGTCTTCCATGAAGTGCTTCATACCCGGGGGCTGCTCTATCGGGGATGATTTCAAGGTCGAGAAGGCCTTTAGTCAACAAGACCGAGGAAAGAGAGCATGGAGATAAATATACTCCGTTATTGAAAAGGTCCTACCCATAGTCCGAGCGGACTATAAATGGGAGGGTAAGGACGTGGTTGTTCTTGGGCCTAATGAAGATATTACTACACACGTGAAGGGGTATCTGCATGTTTACACCTACCCCTTCACGCTCGCCCCGGTGGACCTCATATTCTTTGCTTTCTGCTAAAGGTACGAGGTGTGCCTTGGGCAAATCCACCCGTCCTTATAGAGGATAGTGATCCACTTATGCCATTTCGTGAACAACACCGAAGCCCCTCGATTCACCCTCGACTATCTACTCCACATATACAGTCCCTAAATCTTCCGAAGGGGACTGATTAAGCTCGTTTGGCGAGCATGCAAGGCTCTTTTCTCGAGCATTGACGAGGACCGAGATAGAGGTTGGCAGGGGAGGTTCGTTCGAGTGAAAACTGAAGACCTGATCCCTTCTGAGTTTCTGTCATTGCCCGAGGAGTGGAACGTATCTTGTATGTATTGTCTTTCTTGAGTAGTCCTTTCTGTTTTATTCTTTCTCCCATTGCTTGCGTTTGTGGTCGTTCAGCTATTGCCTAAGTTCTTGATGTAATCCCCCGATTCAAGGAGTGGATCAAGGGGATCTACAAGCAGATGTAGTACTACGAGCACACATGGTGCAAGCTTTTGAAGGGCAAATGGGAGGCCCGTTCTCATGGTGAGGTTCTTCCTTGAATAATTATCACCATGCTCTTAACTTATACATACTAACCTTTTCTCTTTTCTTACAGGTTTTCCTAAGACTACCAAACTTAGGCCTTTGGATGAAGATGAGGATCTATCCTCGCTTGCTGAACCCACTGTTTCGAGGCTGCTCGGGGCTGCCGTGAAGGAGAAGAAGAAGAAGAGAAAGTCCTCGGATTCCCTGGACGCTGAGCCAAAGAAAAAGAAAAGGATGGACATTCGGTTCTGGAAGCCTAAGAAGGGCACCAAGTCCAGGGTAACAGACCCCAATGCTCTCTACCGGCTCAGGGACGAGCCCGAAGATGATGACCTTTTTGTCGCTCATGGGTTAACCCTTAATGAGGGGAGTAGACAACGATCGAGAAAGAGGACCATAAGGTCGATCCCTCTCTAACTCGGGAACCAGAGTGATAGACGGAGGTTGTGGCTTCCCAGGAAGCAGCCCCTGCTCCGAAGGGGTCAACCAGTGTTATTGACCTTGCATAGACGCCCTCCTATATCGAGTCTATACTTGAAGAGGCCCAAGTGGGTAAAGAGAAGTCAAGCGAGGTGGCGCAGGGCCCAGACAACGCCCTTAACACGTTCTTTGACGACATGGATATGGCTGCATTGGAGGATTTTTTCGGACTTGGTCATTTGGAGATCCCGAAGAAGGATGTGCTCGCAGGAGCGGGTAGGCCGAGTTCGAGCCTAAAACTAGTGAAGTAATTCCCTACTCCGAGCTAGACCCCGAGCGCAAGAAAATGGTCATTCTCACAATACTAGAGGATGCCCGGGTCCTGTCTGCTCCGGTGGGGGTAGCCAGGTACCTCTGATGCCTGGTGACCGATGAGGACCAGACAGAGATGAACAAAGTGGGCACGTCGAGACTCTTTAACAAGGAGTAGCAGGTGCCGAACCGGGTAAGGCGTCAACCCTTATGTACCCCCTTTGTGAGTCTCTTAGTGAGCAACAGGACGAGGCCCTCAAAGACCTCCCGATTTTCCAGGCCGAGCTATAAAATGCTCAGAAGGAGGCCTTGACCCTGAAGTAGGAAAACACCATCTTGGTTTATAAGGTGAAGATCTTTTAAGCTAAAAATGAGCAGCTAGTCATGGTGACTAACAATAATACTTCACAGGTCCAACAGAAGATAGACCTGATCGACCAGCTTCGTACTGAGATGGACGAGGTCAAGGCCACGACCGAAGTTTGGAAGGGCAAGTTGGACCTGCTGGATTCAGAGAAGGAAGCCGCAAAATCAGAGTTGGCATCGGTCGTGAATTAGCTTCGGGTAGCAAAGGACAAAGCTGATAAGTGGTCTCGGCTGAATGATGATCTTCGGGCACAACTAAGCTCGGCCATCGCGAAACTAGATTCTCTCGGACAAGAATATGCGGCACTAAGGTCCAAGTTGGATTCAAACTCTGCTGATGCCGAGGAAATGGTGGCCCAGTACAAGGCCGATGTGGAGGCAGCCGAGACTCGCTTAAAGATGAAGACTGAGTACATAAAGAGGCTATCCCGGAGATAGACCCTCGAAGAGATCCATGCCTGAGGTTTGACATATCAGCCAAGATTGAAGAAGCTAGGAGGCTCGAGGCTGAGGAAAAAGAGCTCTACGAGCCTGAGGCTCCCGAAGGCTCCGAGGGTTCTGAGGGCTCGAAAGGATTTGACGGTTCTGGCGACGAGACGGGCCCCGGTGTAGACCAGCCATAGATGCCTTAGTATTTTTCCAGTTTTTCCTTATGTATTTTTTTGTTTTTGTTTTGAGGTCGTTCTATCAGGCCTTTATAAATATATTTTAGATTATATAAAAATTTTCCCTTTCGACTTTGGGTATTAAGTCTTCGGCTCTGCAGACAAAAGAAAATGGGGTGGCCCCGGTGCTTGATTTTGAAGCCGTAGAGTATGCCCACAGGACTTCGAGCAGGATCTCCTTCCATTTCCCTTTCGAACCGGTCAACCTCTTTATAAGGTTTTGATGTATAGTCTTGTTCGTTGATTCCCCTTGCCCGTTCCCACTAGGGTGATAAGGTGTTGATAGTATCTTTTTGATCTTTGCAAAACTCTCACCTTGCTAACGACGAATTGTTTTTCGTTATCGCAAACGATCTCGGCCGGTATCCCAAATTGACATATTATGTGGTCCCAGATAAAGTCAATGACTTATTTCTCCCGGACCTTTTCGAATGCTTAGCCTCAACCCATTTGGAAAAAAATAATCGATCATGAATAGTATGAATTGAGCTTTACCGGGTACCCATAGCAAGGGACCGATGATGTCCATTTCCCACTTCATAATTGGCCACAGGGATAGGACCGAGTGGAGCATTTCTCCTGGTTGATGGATCATTGGGGCGTGTCAAGTCGTCACATTTCCATACGAAGTCCTTCGCATCCTTTTCCATTTCAGTCCAATAATAGCCGGTCCTAATTAGTTTCCGAACCAAAGATTTTGCCCCCTAATGGTTCCCGTAAGTGCCTTCATGAACTTCTCTAATGGCGTATTCGATCTCTCCCGATCCCAAGCATCTGTCTAGTGGACCGTCGAAGGTCCTCCTGAACAATTCCCTTTCGACCAAGCTAAATCTGGCAGCCTTGGTGCGTAAGGCTCTCGATTCTTTAGGATCCAAAGGCAATTTTCCTATCTTCAAGAAGTCTATGCATTTTTTCCTCAAATTCCAAGTTATACTTGTTGAGTTTACTTAGTCATGGCCTTCTTCTATTACTGAGTTCATTAGCTGCACCACTACTTCCGAACTGAATTCATTGGAATCAATCGACGACCATAAGTTAGCCAGTGCATAGGCCTCGCTGTTCTAATATCGAGGTACATGCTACAGGGTCCATTTCCTGAATTATTATAGGGTTACCTGTAATTTGTCCAAGTATCTTTGCATTTTACTGCAAGAAGGGAGTCGCACTTAGCTTCGATTACCTCGGCCCAAGGCTTTTAGCGATTCTAGACCTGTAATGATAGCCTCATACTCGACCTCATTTTTAGTCAATTTCATAGTTCTAATAGATTGCCTAATTACGTTTCCCGTAGGCGGTTTCAATACGATATAGAGCTCGGAACCTTTCACGTTCGATGCACCGTTTGTGAAAAGGGTCCAGATCCCCGAAGTGTCCCCCGAGGTTAACAGTAATTCTCTTTCGACTTCGGGTATTAAGGACGACATAAAGTCGGCCATGAAGTCTACCAAAATCTGAGACTTTATGGTGGTTCGGGGTCGATACTCGATATTTTACCTGCTAATTTCCACGGCCTATTTGGCCAACCGGCCTGAGAACTCGGGCTTGTGTATGATGTTCCTTCGCGTGTAAGAGGCCACGATACATATGAGGTGGCATTGAAAGTAAGGCTTTAGCTTCCTAGAGGCGCTTAACAAAGCGAGCACCAATTTTTCCAGGTGAGGATACCTTGATTCGGCCTCGCCTAGAGTTCTAATGATATGATAAATAGGCAATTGCATACCTTCTTCCTCCCAGACTAAGACTCCACTTACTGCCAACTCGGAAACCGCCAAGTAGAGGTACAATTGTTCGTTTGCCTTCGGAGTGTGCAGCAGGGGCAAACTCGATAGGTACTGTTTGAGCTCTTCCAAAGCTTGATGGAATTCTAGGGTCAAGGAAAAGTTATTCTTCTTCTTTAACAGTGAGAAGAATCAATGGCTTTAGTACAAGGACCTCGAGATGAACCGACCTAGGGAGGCTATACGCCTGATCAGTCTTTGAACGACCTTGACGTTGACCACCACGGTGATGTCCTCTATGGCCTTGATTTTGTTGGGGTTGATCTCGATCCCTTCATTGGATACTATGAACCCAAGGGAGTTTTTCGATCCGACCCCGAATACGCACTTCTCCAGGTTCAGCTTCATATTGTATTTCTTCAGTATGTCAAAGGTCTCCTGCAAATATTTGAAATGGTCCTCTGCTCGCAAGGACTTGACCAACATATCGTCAATATAAACATCCATTGATTTTCCGATCTATTCCTCAAACATCCAGTTTACTAGGCGTTGATAGGTGGCACCAACGTTCTTTAATCCAAATGACATTATATTATAACAGTAGGTGCTAGATTTAGTGATGATAAAAGTCTTTTCTTGATCATCCGGGTCCATCTGAATTTGGTTGTACCCAGAATAAGCATCGAGAAAGCTGAGTATCTCATGCCCGACTGTCACGTCGATTATCCGATCGATGTTAGTAAATGGGAAAGAATCCTTAGGGCACACTTTGTTAGATATTTGTAATCTACACACATTCTTAACTTATTCCTTTTTTTAGGTACTACCACTACGTTAGGTAGCCAGTCCGGGTATTTAACTTCCCGGATGGACAATATTTTAAAGAGTTTGGATACCTCATCCTTGATTAACACATGCTTGATCTCAGACTGCATCCTCCTTTTCTACTTAACTGGATGGAAATTCGGGTCCAAACTCAGGTTATGAGTGGTTACCTTCGGTGGAATCCCTGTCATGTCAAGATGGGACCAAGCAAAACAATCTATGTTAGCTTTAAGAAAGTCAATGAGGTTTTTCCTAAGCTCGGGGGTTAACCCCATGCTAGGTATACCTTTTGATCCGGTAGGTATTCGATTAATATGACTTGCTCCAATTCTTCGACAGTTTATTTGGTGGCGTCGGAATCATTAGGAGCTATGAATGGTCTCGAGACTCCGTAATCATCCTCCTCATCTAGTCCTCGTTCCTCCGGTTTGACCGAGACCGACATCGGTGATTGATATTTAATTTCTTCCTTTTTGGTAGGCTCTGCATTCCTTGATGTCAAAACCGCGAGCACCAGGATTACCTCGTTGACCGCGAACATCTCCTTTACGGCTAGTTGCTCTCTATAAACTGTCTTTACTCCTCCTGGTGTAGGGAATTTCAGTGCCTGGTTCAAGGTCGAGGGTACCACCCTTATGTAGTGAACCCACACCTTTCAAATAGAGCGTTATACCTCATATCCCCTTCGATTACGTAGAACTTTGCTTCTTGGTTCATTCCAGCGGTGTTCACCGACAGGGTTATCCCCCTTTTAGTGGTTTCACATGCCATATTAAACTTGTTCAGCACTTGGACTACTGGTACTATTTGGTCTTGTAACCCTAATTGCTCTACGACCCTCGATCTGATGATGTTTGCCGGGCTACCTAAATAAATCAACACATAATTTAACTCAAGATTTATTGATAAGTACAAATATTACCAATGCATCATTATAAGGTTGCACGATGCCTTTGGCATCATCATCGCTGAATGAAATGGTTCCTTCCGGGACATAATATCGGGTGCATTTTTCCCTTGTGATGGATACTTTAGTGCGCTTTATCATTGGTTCTTAGGGGACATCGACCCCTCCAATGATCATGTTGATGACGTGCTGAGGTTCCTATTGTTCGGCCTGCTTTGTTGGAGTCCCTATTTCTGAAGTGATTCTTATCTCAGTCATTCAAAAATTCTCGAAGGTGACTGTTGTTGAACAACCGAGCTACTTCTTCTCTCAATTGTCGACAATCCTCCGTCCTGTGGCCATGTGTGCCATGATACTTACATATCAAGTTAGGATCTCTTTGGGCAGGGTTGGACTGCAATGGTCGGGGCCACTTGGTCTCTTTGATACACCCGATGGCTGACACGCCGCTGACAGCATCAACGTTGAAGTTGTACTCTGATAATCTTGGTGCTTCCCTACCCCCGAGCAGCCTGACAAAACTATTTTTGCTCATCAGAACTCGGCTATTGGGTCCTCGATCGCTTCTCTTCTCGTTCCTTGTGGGGTGATGCCTGGACCCATTTCCCCTTCGGTCTATGGTGTATGGTTGGTACCGATCCTAAACTGGTCTTGGCTCATGATCAACGACTCTCTTAGACCTGTCATCGGCCCTGATGGGGTAAACAGAACCAAATGGAGCTCCGAGTTGGTCATCCTCGATCCTAATCTTTGACTGGTACTAGTTGTGGACGTCAGCCCAGGTCACCGCCGGGTACTCAACCAAATTTTATTTTAGCTATTGAGAGGCCAAGGAACTTCAGGTTAATTCTCTGATTGAATGACTGGACGGCCCAATCATCTGCAACTGGAGGCAGGTCCATCCGTTCCATCTGGAACCTTGACACGAACTCCCTGAGCATCTCGTTGTTTTTTTGTCTAATCTTGAAAAGGTCTGACTTTCTTGTCTCGACCTTGATGTCCCTGGCATGGACTTTTACGAAAATATCTGCAAGCATAGCAAAAGAGTCAATGGAATTTGGGGGTAAGTTGTGATACCATATCATTTATCCTTTAGATAAGTCTCCCCAAACTTCTTCAGTAATTACAACTCGATTTATTCTTCTTCCAAGTCGTTCCCCTTGATTGCGCACGTATAGGAGGTCACATGCTCGTTTGGATCCGTGGTTCCATTATACTTGGGAATATTAGGCATATGAAACCTCTTCGGGATTGGCTTCATTGCCGTGCTCGGAGGAATAGGCTTCTGGATAAATTTCTTGAAATCCGGTCCCTTCAATATCAGGGGTTCTCCCGGGATTTGATCGACCTTGAAATTATATGTTTCCACCTTTTTGTCATTAGCCTCAATTTTCTTCTCACTTGACTCCACCTACTTCGTTAATGCTTCAAGCATTTTCGTTTTCTCAGGGTTGACCCTGGGCTCGACTTCACCCGGTCTTTCGGTGAGTTATTCGTTTCTTTGGGTGCTTTACAAGGATTGTTTAGGCTCGACCCTACTGGGGGCATGACCTTGATTTGTAGCTGCGCTATTGCTGCCTGTTGAGCTTGCAATATTTCGAAGATTAGCCGCAGTCTTACCCCCAACACCTTCGCCTTCGTGCGCTTCTCGAGCTGTTGGTCGGGGTCCCCCGACTATTTTCGGGATCAGTTGGAAAATTAAAATCGATGGCCACCTGCGAGTTAGCATCGACAAGATCAGCGACTAGGACACCGTTGGGATCAGCAGGTGGAACCTTGTTGCTAGGCACTAAATTATTATTTTCGCCATGATGGCCAGACTCATCGTCAATGTTCAAGTGAGAAGACTGAGAGTTCGACATTTTTGGGCTAACCTGAAATTAAGACTTTAAAGAACAAGCGTAAAATATGGTGTGTTATGGAAATTCGTATCAAATCACCATTATTATCCGTAGACCCACGGTGGCCGCCAAACTATTTACCCAAAAATCGGATAACAATTAATTTTGTACGCAGTTTTAAGGATATGTGGATTGATTCAACACAAATAATCAAGAATATTAGATAAACAAATTAAAGACAAAGCAATTGATCAAACCAGTAGTAATGTTATGGCCTAGCCAGAACCTAGATAGGTTGAACAATAATTTTGCCCTCAATTTGGACTTTTGGTTCGGGCCCAATTATGAATGATGAACAAGACAATTAAATAAGAACTTTTGTAGTAGCAGAAAATGAATTGGTATTTCTTTGATTTGCGTGTTACAATGTGTGTTACAAACTAAAAACTTCCCCTTTATATAGTAAGAGAGTTTCATCCCTCGTACAAGTCTAAAAAAGGTAAAAATCTTCCTTTTTCGTTAATTACTGATCCATAATCGACATCGAGCGAGATCTGCGCCGTGGTATTCAGTTAGGTATGGATATCACGACCCTCTATCCGTCATGCGTAACCATTTACCATATTTTTCGAGGTCTTAGAACTCGTTCTGGGTCCGAGGAGCATTGCTTTATCATGCCCGATGATGAACACATCTTTCACCTTCATGGATCTCGATACGAAGGGCTCTCAGCCTCGATTTCAACCTCGTGCGTCCGTACCCTTCTTCCATCTTCTTCACCGGGAAATCAGGGTATATATTGGGAAAAATTGCATTTATATATGTAAGTGACATGTTGAGACACGTGGACTGGTCAAATAGTCTAAGAATTATAATTAGTCGAGAGGCACGGGAAGCAATAGAAACGAGCAAAGGCAAAAGAAGAGGCACGGGAGGACATCCGAAGGATTCAGCGCCTGTACCTATTTAAGTCATTTATCAAAAGGAATGGATCCGACCATAATAAAGAGCGCAGATACGGAATTCGACAGGCATTAAATACTGGATACGTTAGAGAATTTGTATTGATTACAATGATTATGTAACGTAGCATTCAATGTCTTTAATTATTCATAATAGCCTCATTATGATTTGGGAAAAACGCATATCTTCAAGATACCTATAAAAGGGAGGTATCTGGTCACTTGTAAACACAAGATACGATTGAAATATACTTTGATTCACTTGTTTTCTCTTGATTACACTCTGGTTACCCCAAATTACTTTCTTCTACATATTCTTTTGATTATCAGTAACTCGCGTTCTTCTAAATTCTAGCTTTGACTAAAATTCTATTTTTTGGTTAAACAAATTGGTTCCGTTACCGGGAATCTGATAATCTATTTTCTTTTCACTTGACCTTCCTTGTTGCATCAATTATGTCGACTAACAATGACAACATCCCAGGAAACCAAGAGAACCAACAAAGTCAGGGAGGTCCACAGAATATTAACATTCAAGTTCCTACTCCACTGGACTCTCCACGACAATCTCGTGAGGGTACTCCTTATGGATCTCAAATAAACGAGTATGCTCAATTCGAAAATGCTGAAGCTGTTGATGAAGCTTTATAGAAATTAATTACTGCTCAGGTCAACAAAGCGGTTGAGGCACTTGTTAACCAGTTACCTGTTGCAACACCCACACCTACTCCAAATAATAACACTATAGAAAACCCTCATTCCGGGCTTGTTAACTCAGGCAGCGGTGGAACTCCCAGTAAACCGCAGGAGAGAGAACCAGGTAATGTAATTGATTCTGATTTACAAAATTTATTACTAACCTTGCAGAAACAGCTCAAGGAGCAAAGTGAACGCACAGAGCAGATACCCGAGGTGCCGCCCATAATCAAAGGGGTAGACATGGACAGATATTCGCAAAAACCCTGGAAGCCAAGTGCTGCCCCACTCCCAATTCCAAAAAGTTCAAAATGCCTGATATTCCAAAGTATGATAGAACAACAGACCCACGAGACCACGTGACTGCATTCACAACGGGCGTAAAAGGCAATGATTTGACTAAGCAGGAGATTGAATCGGTATTAGTCAAGAAATTTGGTGAAACACTCACCAAAGGAGCACTAACATGGTATTCCCTTTTACCTGAAAATTCTATAAATTCTTTTGCTGAGCTTGCAGATTCTTTCATCAAAGCACACTCGGGAGCCCAAAAAGTGGAAAAAAGAATGGAGGATATTTTCAAAATCAAGCAAGGAGATTCAGAATTGCTTAGAGAATTCGTGGACAGATTTCAACGTGAAAGAATGACATTGTCGCGTGTACCTGATAACTGGGCAGCTATAGCTTTTACAAGCAATTTGAATGAAAAAAGCTCGGAAGCTACGAGGAGACTCAAGGAAAGCCTTCGAGGATTCCCAGCTACAACGTGGAATGATGTTTATAAGAGGTATAACACGAAGTTGAGGATTGAGGAAGATACTGTTCCACGATCTCAAAAAGAAGAAAGTATATGTTCAAGACGTGCAAAGACAGAAAAAAGATCCGGTAAAAACAGGTACGAGCCCTATATGGGACCTGCGGGAAAAGACTCACGGTCAAAACAAGATAATCAAAGGCATGATCACAAATCAAGAAACATATAATCAGGTTCTTCATCAAGATTTAGGAATGAGCGAAACAACTATGAGTCACGGGATGATGATAGAAATTTAAAAGCGAGATTTGGAGGTTACAACTTCAATGTCAGCACCTCCGAGCTTGTAGCTATTTTGAAAAGCATGAGAGATAAGGTTCAATGGCCAAAGGAAATGAGATCGAATCCAAACAGGCGCAACCCTGACCATTGGTGCGAGTTCCATAATGACCACGAGCATAAAATAGCAGATTGCAGATTTTTACAAAGTGAAGTTGATCATTTATTAAAACAAGGATATCTTACTGAGTTGTTCAGCGAGAAAGGCAAGCAAGCTTAAATGAAGAACAGGCAGGAGCCTCCAAAACCACCTTCTCCCAAAAGAACTGTTAACGTTATAAGTGGGGGTGAAGACATCAACAGTGTGTCATATACTGCAGCTAACAAAACTTCCAAAGTAACTATTACCCAAGGGAAACAGGTGCGACATGTTTTAGAAGAAAGCAATATTACATTCAATGATGCAGATACAGATGGCGTATTAACCCCTCATAACGATACACTGGTAATATCTTTAATTGTGCATGATACTAATGTGAAACGAGTTTTGATTGATCCAGGTAGTTTCGTGAACATTATTTTGCTAAGAGTGCTACGTGAGATGCAAGCTGAAGATAGAGTAATACCAAAGGCGCATACTCTATCTGGATTTGATAATTCCATTGTCGTCACGAAAGGAGAGGTAACACTCACCACTTTTGCTGAAGGGGTCGTCAAAGATACAAAGTTCCAGGTAGTAGACATGGAGATGGCTTACAACATGATTCTGGGGAGACCATGGATCCATGAAATGGATGCTGTTCCTTCAACCTTGCGTCAAGTTATCAAATTTCCATCGCCATGGGGAATCTGTTAAATTCGCGGAGATCAACATACATTCAGGGCTATTAACTCCGTTGCAGATACAAGAACGAGAAGTGAAGGCAAATAGCAATCACAGAAGGTAGTTGAGGACATCACAACACAAACCTCAACTGAACAAGGGTGAACAGATGTAGACTCAAGGCCTGATACCATTCAAGAACCAGAAGAGAATGAAAATATCAAAACAACGATAGAGGAATTAGAACCTATCGTGTTATTCGCTCAAAGGCCTGATAAAAAAGTCTATGTCGGAGCTAATCTTGACCAAGGAATGAAAGGTAAGTTAATTAAATTTTTGAAAACTAACATGGACTGCTTTGCTTGGTCCCACTCCGACATGACAGGAATACCATCGGAGGTGACGACTTATAAACTAAATGAAGATCCGTCATATCCTCTTATGAAGCAAAAGAAAAGAAAGCAGGAAACTTTCAACAATCAGGTGATTCAAGAAGAAGTCCAAAAATTGCTAAAAATTGGTTCCATTCGAGAGGTAAAGTATCCTAACTGGTTAGCCAATACTGTTGTGGTTCCAAAGAAAAACGGTAAGTGGCGGGTTTGTATACATTATACAGATCTTAGCAAAGTCTGCCCTAAAGATTCTTTTCCACTACCACACATAGATTAATTGATTGATGCAACTGCAGGTCACAAATTATTAAGTTTTTTAGATGCATATTCAGGTTATAATCAGATTAAAATGGATCCGGGAGATGAAGAAAAAATATCATTCATAACAGATAGGGGGACTTACTGTTATAAAGTAATGCCCTTTGGTCTAAAGAATGCAGGTGCAACGTATCAGAGGTTAGTTACTAAAATGTTTCAGGAATATTTTGGAAAGACTATGGAGGTATATATAGATGATATGCTTGATAAAACTCAATACTCAAAAAATCACATATCACACTTATTTGACACATTTTCAATTTTGCGCAAATTTAATATGAAGTTAAATCCCGAAAAATGTGCATTTAACGTTGCATCAGGCAAGTTTTTGGGTTTTCTTGTTTCTAACCGTGGAATTGAAGTAAATCCTGCATAGATTAAAGCCATTGAGGAAGTCCCTGACATACTTTCAAACAAGAAAGAAGTTCAAAGATTAACAAGGAGAATTGCGGCCTTGGGAAGATTCATCTCTAAATCATCAGAAAAGTGTTTTAAATCCTTCTCAGCCTTAAGAAGCAGGATGATTTTGAATGGAATGAGGAATGTCAACAAGCACTTAGGAATTTGAAAACGTACTTATCAAATCCACCTTTGTTGGAAAAACCAAAGGCTGGGGAAAAGCTACTCCTCTACCTTGCTGTTTCGGAAGTGGCGGTAAGTGCGGTTTTGGTCCGAGAAGAGCAAGGTATACAATCCCCTATCTATTACGTAAGTAAATCTTTGTTAGATGCAGAGACGATGTATCCTCAGTTAGAAAAACTTGCACTTGCGTTAATCATAGCATCTAGAAAGTTAAGACCTTACTTTCAGTGTCATCTTATTGTTGTGGTAACTATCTACCCTTTACGTAACATATTACATAAGCATGAGTTATCAGGTAGGTTAGCTAAGTGGGCAATAGAGTTAAGTGAATACGAAATTGCATACCAACCTAGAACTGCTATAAAATCACAAATATTAGCTGATTTCGTGGTTGATTTTAGTCAGGGAATACAATTAGAAGCAGAAAAAGAATTACAGGTGTTCAATGGAGCTAACCCAGGAACTTGGACTTTATTCACTAATGGCTCATCTAATGTGAGAGGAGCAGGTTTGGGGGTCGTATTGGTACCACCTACGGGTGAAACCATTCGGCAAGATATTAAATGTCATTCCATAACTAACAATGAGGCAGAATATAAGGCTATGATTGCAGGTTTAGAACTGGCACGGGAACTTGGCATAAATCAGATTATAATCAAGAGTGATTCACAACTCGTAGTTAATCAAATGCTGGGGACTTATACAGCCGGGGAGCAAGGATGCAGCAGTACTTGGAAAAGGTACGAGAATTGATAAAACAATTTCAAGATTGGAAAGTTAGACAAATACCCAGGGACGAAAATCTTGAAGCAGATGCCCTAGCTAATCTCGCATCTGCGGCCGGTGTGGAAAACGATGCAAATGCCTCAGTGATACATTTACTTCATTCAGTTCTTGATCCTGATGCGAATGAGGTAAATTATAATAACTTAACCTGGGATTGGACGAACGAAATTGTTGCTTTTTTTTGCAGTATGGAACCGTCCCTAATGACAAGAAAAAGGCTTATGCGCTTCAAAGACAGGCCTCTCGGTACTGCTTAAAACAAGGCAATCTATATCGTAAAATGTTCAGTGGTCCCTTAGCAAGAAGCCTTGGACCTTCGCAAACAAAGTATGTAATGAGAGAAATACACGAGGGTCATTGCGGGAATCACGCAGGTGGAAGATCACTAGTAAGAACCTTAATTAGGGCAGGTTATTACTAGCCTAAAATGGAAGAGGAGGCAGAAAGTTTCGTGGCCAAATGTGATAAATGCCAGAGGTACGGTAACAATATGCATAGAACTGCGGAATTATTACATCTGGTCATTGCGCCATGGCCATTTATGAAATGGGGAATGGATATCGTAGGTCCATTACCGCAAGCAAAAGGACATGTAAAGTTTTTGCTTGTTTTCACTGATTATTTTACTAAATGGGTAGAGGCAGGTGAATTTAAACAGGTGCGAGAAAAGGAAGTCAGAGACTTTATTTGGCGGAATATCATATGTCGATTTGGTGTACCAAAGGAGATCATATGTGATAATGGTCCTCAGTTTATTGGAGCTCAGATCACGGAATTTTTTCAAAGCTGGCAAATTAAAAGGGTTACGTCAACACCCTATCATCCGGTGGGTAATGTACAAGTAGAATCACGAACAAGGTCATTATCAGCAATTTAAAGAAACGACTAGAGGAATCAAAAGGAAACTGACCTGAAGTGTTACCTGGAGTTTTATGGGCATCACACAACTACAAAAGCAAGTACAGGAGAAACACCGTTCTCATTGGTTTATGGAGCTGAGGCTTTAATTCCAGTTGAGATAGGGGAACCAAGTACACGGTTCACACAGGCGACACAAGAATATAATGACGAGGAGATGCGGGTCAACCTAAATTTATTCGAGGAGCGGAGAGAAACTGCTTTAATAAGAATGGCAGCACAAAAGCAAGTCATAGAACAATACTACAATAGAAAAGCACGCCTCAGGTTCTTCAAAATTGGGGACTTCGTGCTTAAAAAGGTTTTTCAGTCTACAAAGGTAGCTAACACAGGGAAATTAAGTCCAACATGGGAAGGACCCTACAAATTGTGTAATGCTGTAGGAAAGGGAGCATATGAACTGGAAACAATGGATGGCAAGATACTACCTTCGCATTGGAGTGCTGTTCATTTAAAGAAATACTATTTCTAAGGAAAACCCACGGTCAGGTATAACCATTTTAAATTTCATTTTTGAATTGTTAAAATTTTACTAACGATTTTAGATGATAGGCAAAACGTTAACCCGTACTAAATGATGAGTCACGACCTGTAAGGCACATGGAGTAACCTAAAATTCCTAGCCTAAGGTTACAATTATTCTGATAGAAATGCAAACGAGTTATGCAGTCTTCATCTATAATCGTCCCTCTGAGTCCCGTATGTTTTTCCTTTTCAGGAAAAGGACCAAATGAGAGAAACTATCAAGTGCTCGAGGCTTCATACTTCAACACTCAAACACTTGGGGGACTACATAATATACACGGACATGTGTATAAAGAAGGCAAAGAAGATTAAGGAAAAATCAAGCCTGAAAGAGTCAAGTGCAGAGTAAAAGTCATAAAGCCACGAGCTAAGGCCAAAGAAAAACCTCACTATAGTTAGGGTAAAGGCTATGTACTAAAACGGGTTATAAGGAAAAACCCCGTGTCTACTATTCTTCTTTTAAATCCGTTACAAGAAAAACAATTACGAGAAAGTTATAGATGTAATTCAAATACATGTAAAGTTTTATTCGGAACTAGACAAGGTTCAAAAATAAAAACTTCTCAAAGTTATTTCAGAGAAACATGTGTATTCCTATTTCTTTTATCGTATGATAACACCATTATGAAGTTGAGACGTCTTCTTCATTAAGTGTCGGAATATAAAAGGGTCCTCTTTTATAAAACTCATGTTTAAATTAATCATGAGGTTAACAGAAGCATTTTCGGAAAACAAAAATGCAAATTATTCTGTAAGTCCTTAAAAATAAAGGCGAGAATAAAGCAAACAGAAGTTTGAGATAATAACATGAAAAATTTCTTAATATGTTAAAAAAAAATCTAAGACTAAGTTCGGACTTAGTCATAAAACTACGAAATTGTTTAGATTGCCCCATAAAAAGACTTGGGGACTGGCGTTTCCAAAATCAACCCTCAAATGAAGCTAAGGGTTTGATTACAATTTTCCACAATCAAAACAAAAACAACATCACTTGAATGATTAAAACCGGTCACTGAGAAGTTTGTGGTATTGAGGCAGGAACGTCAATAGCAGCGAGCTCAATTTGGGCAGGTGCATCAGTAGGCGTGGTTTCAACTTGGCTTGCAGCAACAGGCTCGATCGGGTTTGAAATAGTCGGGATACCCGTATCAGCTTCAACATTCATGAGAGCTTCAGCCACAGGAACTTCATCCACGGGAGAAGGGAAGTCCTGAGTTTGTTGAGACTTTTCAATGGTTTCGTTGATTTTAGCTAACTCCAACTCCAGGTTGAAGTTTTCTTGGCCAGCTTCAAGTAGGGTATCACGACGGGAATTCAAAAATGCCCAACTTGCCTCAACAACAGATTTTTCTTCAAGGATCTCATAATCCTTTTCCCAAGCAGCGATCTCATTTTTTAGCTCTTCATTTTCAGCCAAGGCGGAGCTGTGGGAAGCTTGAAGAGAGGCGTGGGAGCATTCTAAAGCACGCACCTTATCAGCAGAGATTCTGAGGTCCTCTTGTGCTTGAGTCAAATTTTTCACAAGCTCCCCAGCGTAAACTTTCTTTTGGTTTAAAAGAGCCTTTAATTCTCTGATCTCTTCACTAGCTTTAGATAGCTGCTCTGAGAAGGAGGACTCGAGACGCTCTTTTTCTTTTTCTGCTTGGTGTGAAGAGGCTTTTGTAACCGCCAATTCTGAAGTTAAGCCCGTACTCGCTACTCTAAGGTATTCTTGCTCTCTTGTAAGTTCTCTATATCAAGCTCTACACTCTCAAATTGCCCTTTCCAATTGGTTGCTTCCAATTAAGAGTCACGTGCTATCTTCTCTAAAGGGGCAATTCTTTTCATCAATTCTGTGCCGATAATATTGGCCTAAAAAAAGAAATAAGAATCCCAAAGATGTAAAATTTTGCAAAGTAAAAAAGGGAGAGAAGAAAAATACCTTCAGAGTGGCATGCACGATATCATTCATTAAAGTCAGGGAACTGTGGCTCTCCTGCTTTGCTTTTTCAATTGAGCCAATAAGAGGCTCCAGCCATACATCCGCCTGGCCTGACTTTCTCAAAGGCTGCTCTCAGTAGGAACTTCAATAATTACCTGCCTCATAGCGACACTTCTACTTGAAGAGCCCGTTTCAGTATGATGAACGATAGGAGGGGGAATAGTCAAAGGAGGAGCCGGAGAAGAGGTAAGAGCAGTATAAGAAGGAACGGAAATAGCTGGGGCCGGTAAAAAAGGAATCATAGGCACGGGTAATGAAAAAGACGATAAAGGTACTTGGTCTAAAATAGGCCCGACATCTTCACGATCAAATCCACTGACGAAAAGTTGGTCAATAGACTCACGAGTATCGTGGGGAGTGACGTCATCATCAGTAATTATTATTGGGGTTTCAACAGGTTCGGTAAGAGAAACCGAAACTTCAGCTTCGTCATCAGAAACGATGCATCTCCTAACTCGTGGCCTCGTTACCAGAGAACTCTCATTTCCTCTTCTTCAGAATTTTCCTCTTTAGCAGCCTTCCTTTTCGCGGAAGAGGAACCCAAGACTATTTTTCGGGCTCTTTCTAAAGAGATACGGGTTCTCGAAGGAGTACGGGTTCCCAAAGAGATACAAGAGGCTGCAACTGCTTCAGCAGCAACCCCTCGAATAGCAAATCCTAACAAAAAGAAGGATAAAAGTTAAAACAATAAAGGAGAATATAGGCATGAAAAGAACAAAATGTGAACTCTTACCATGAGTCTTTACCTTTCAACCAAAGCGGTCAGAAAGTGTTTTCCAAGATCTACTATCCGTTGGTGCGATCTTCAGCAATTTATCTATCCAACCACAAAAATTGGGAACATCCCCCACAACTCCCATGGTTGCTAAAAAAACAAAAAAGGGGGGGGGGGGGGTAAAATTAGAAAAGCTGATAAACTTGAAAGAAGAAGGTACGAGAGGGATAAAAGACCTACGTGCAAAATTTCACTTCTCAGGGAAGGGAACATTATCTTCACCCACTAAACCAACAGTGGGGGCAGCAACAAATCGGGCATACCAGCCACGATCCTTGTCATCTTCGGGGCTCACCAAAACCCTCTTACTCCTGGATACTAGTGTAAAAACACCATTGCGAAAAAGCCTAGGTGAGTAAAGGTGAATCAAGTGAGGGAAAGTAAAAGGAGCTTCGGCTATAGTGGCTAAATGCCTTAAACAAGCAACAACCCTCCATATGGTTGGGCCAATTTGACCCAAGCAGACATTGAAGAAATAGCAAAATTCAAGAATGACTAGGTCGATTGCTGGTCTAAACCCTAAAGTAAAAGGGTAAGTGTAAACAAAAGAGAACCCAGTTAAATAGGAAGTAATTCTCTAATTCGGATTAGGGATAATAATGGGAAAATCATTACCAGTGACAGTCCTTACGAACCATAGGAGTCAAAACCTCTGTAATTTGAGTGGGGTAAGCATCGACACGATCTAATGCGGAAACCTAGTTTCTAAGAGATTCCCTGTCATGGTAAAAAGACAATTCTGAAGGGACTATATTATCTACTAAAGGTTCGCCTAAAGGTTCAGAATGATCTTTACCCCTAGAAGAAGATTTATGAGAAAGGGAACCTCTGGTTCTAGAGGAAGGACCAGAACCAGAAGAAGGCATAGACGAACCACCTCGAGTAGATCCTAAACTATGAAGTCTACCTCCCCTTCTGTGCCTAACAGGGGCATTGGGGAAGGAAAGCTTTATGTGATAAAAGACAAGTGAAAAAGTTATATTTATACCGATAAGCAACCGCCAAAGGTAAAAGTGCGGAGGTGGAAAAACCATAATTATAATAACTGGCACTTCATTAATAGTGAAACCGTAAAAACCTTGAAAAAGGCTGTAGAGCTAATAGAAAATCGATACGTGTACGAAATATTATATGGAAGTGACAATTGAAGCGTCAATTTTGTCATAGCATTAATGGTGATAAAAATTCTTGTTTTAATGAAATCCACTTCCCAAATATTCAATTGATGAATAAATGAAAAGTGGGGGGACTATCTGTATTGGGAAAAATTGCATTTATATATGTAAGTGACATGTTGAGACACGTGGACTGGTCAAATAGTCAAAGAATTATAATTATTCAAGAGGCACGGGCAACAATAGAAACGAGCAAAGGCAAAGGAAGAGGCACAAGAGGACATTCGAATGATTCAGCGCCCGTACCTATTTAAGTCATTTATCAATAGGAATGGATCTGACCATAATAAAGAGCGCAGATACGAAATTCGACAGACATTAAATACTGGATACGTTAGAGAATTTGTATTGATTACAATGATTATGTAACGTAGCATTCAATGTCTTTAATTATTCATAATAGCCTCATTATGATTTGGGGAAAACGCATATCTTCAAGATACCTATAAAAGGGAGGTATCTGGTCACTTGTAAACACAAGATACGATTGGAATATACTTTGATTCACTTGTTTTTCTCCTAATTGCACTCTGGTTACCCCAAATTACTTTCTTCTACATATTCTTTTGATTATCAGTAACCCGCGTTCTTCTAAATTCTAACTTTAACTAAAATTTTATTTTTTTTGGTTAAACAGGGTATGCATTATCCCCGATTTTACCCGCATAGATAAAGAAATTTAAAGTGGGTCAATAGGCTGAGTTGAGAAATAAGTCGATAATAGTAAAAAATTGTAGACATATATAACTTGGCTAGATATAGAGAGAAAATAGTAAAAATTTCAGGGGCGTCCTATTTGATCATCCCCATTAATATGTACTCACCTTTTTAAAAAATTCTAACTAGTTATTGTGAAAACAACAGTGACAATGGATATACATGATGTTTGTGAGCAAGTCTTGAGGTGTTTTATTTAGCTTCTAAAGATAATATGTCCAGAATGAGGTTCGAACCTCTATAAGCCAAATTATGTACTAACCGATATATGTATATATTTTCAGTAAAAATTTTCGAAGAAGCGGTATCGAATGACCTATTTAAATGCTGATCTTGCGTATTGATTCATGAAATCCTATCAAGATCAAATTGAACCAATGATACTTACAATTAAAAAATCGAATTCAAAGATCAAACGGTAAAATTTTCTTAAAATAAAAAATAAATAAAAAGATACTTTAAAAGGTCTTGCACAATATTTTTCGTCCTTAAAATATAGAAAAAATGTCTTGCACAATATTTACGACGTTAATCTCAGTCATGGGACAATTTAAGGCTATAGAAAAGACAAGATATTTTTCATTATCTTTTGAAATCCTTCGATATCTCAAACTCAACACGTGGAACATCTTTATATCGTCTAACAAACATAAATCCGGAAGAGTAGATACTTATAGAAGCTCGACCTGCAATCAATCAAGAACAGATTGGTTACACCAAAGGTTGTGAAAATTGAAATATTCCTTATTCTTTAACCAAATATCTTGAGTCTTAGTTTTAGGTATAAAATCATCTTTGATAGAAAATATTTTACCCTTTAAAAGTAAGATTTTTGATGCGAATCCAGATTAATCGAGCCCAAAAAAAGCAGCTCGTACACGAAATATCCCGTGTTTATGCTGAGTTCTTGGGAGACCGCACTAAAAAGGTGTGTGATGTAAGCAATCTGCCCTGATTTTCAGTAGTTTATTCAAAGCGAATATTAAAAACCGAATGAAAAAACGAAAAAATAAAAAAAGAGTGGTGTTAGTTTAGCATCACATGTTGGATATAGATAGAATGACAACAAATCAAAGAGAAGAGATACCTCTGGGAAATGAAAATGTGTCATTTGGAATTGCGTAGAAAAATAGCCCGGCGCACTAAATTTTCGCTATGCACGAGGTTAGGGGAAGGGCCCGGACCACAAGAATCTATTGTACGCAGCCTTATCCTGCATTTTTACAAGAGGTTGTTTCCATGGTTCAAACTCGTGACCTCCTGATCTTATATCAACAACTTTACTAGTTACGTCAAGGCTTCCCTTCTCATCTGGAATTGCGTAATTATATGAAAATGAAGTTTTCGGCTATGTTCTTAAAGGTCACATAATAAGTAATGGACCTTATCGTTTGATTGTTACTCGTTGGTTTGGGACCAATTTGGAAAAGAATATAGTTTGGGACCAATTAGGAAAACAATATATGGTGGTGCCTGTGTTCTCTACAGCTGTAATTAATCCTGCCAAATCTCATCTTTGACAATGCAATTCCTTTTGAGATTTTTTTGCTTGGACATTACTAAAAAATATTTATCATATTAAAGTAAGATTTAATTTATTTGAGCATGTATGATAATATATTTTAACAAAATGATAATCGTCATATTATTTATGTAACCAATAATAAAACTATATATAATTAAATTAAATGAATCATATAATCATTGAATAACTTTTACATGAAATTAAAATATCACAATTTTATAGTTTTTGCTACAAATAATCTAAAAATATAACATGATTTAAAACGAATAAGAATATGTAATAATTAAATGAATCTAAAAACTTCTTTATTTACTATTTTTCTAGCTTCATTATTTATTTATTTATCATCATTTGTAAAATCTTCAATCCCTTCCTACTTGTAAACTGGAATATAGATCATAAAGTGGTTCTTCATTTGTAAATACATATTTATTTGGAAATAGTCTACTACGAGATAATACTTCGTCCTCACTTTAATAATAACACAAAAAGAAGATAAATCACATCTTGATCCTCTCGGATATCTTGATTATAGTTTGGTGTAATGAAAATGTCTAAGAGAAAAAAGCAGTTAGAGTAAGCTTTGAATAAAAAATTTGTTTTATCGACTTAGATCTATCTTCATATTCCTTATCTTTATCTTCTCTAAACTATCAGAATCGGGAGAAACACCATCTCATCAATAACTCTGTATTAATTTGCTTGAGAAGATAAACCACCAAGGCTAATTTGTTTAGCAACACAAAGTGACTTGAAGTCTGCAAGTTTAATTTAAGAAAAAGTCAAAAATAAAATAAATACTACTAACTATTAACTAACATAAAGAACAATTTGTGTATATCGAGAGACAAAACTAACTAAAATGAATAAGGTTCATGATAGATTTTATGACTATAGAAAAAATATTTTGTAAATAATAGTAATGAATTTGGAACCCCCAAATACATTCATAGGTGCAAGGCCCATTTAATGACAAATTGGCTCACGTGCATTCTAAAATTTCAATTGCATCTAGTCCACCTTCTTTTTTGTTTTTATTAATCACACATCTAAAAAAAATTAGAAACATGTTTTTTTTGGTAAACATGAATGTAAAAATTATCTATTATATAACATGATTTTATTGGTAAAGTAGCTAACTTGCAGCCGCTACCCTTCAGGTCGCTATGGGTAAACCCTTACCCTGCTCCAGTGCAATAACTCGTAAATCATACTGAAAAGTTAAATCGCACTAGACAAGCCCTGTGCAACGAGCTCGACGGAGAAATCATGCAGGGAGTTTCGAACTTGTGATCTCCCATATGGGGGATCTCATGCTCAACAAATTCGGTCAAAATATGCTGATGGTACAAATACTCAAACGTTGTTAGTGTATATAAAGTTAAATCTATAATAGATACTAATTGATAGACTTATTGTAACAACCCAGCCGGTCGTTTTGAAAGTTGTAACCTCGTTTCTCCATTTACTGATTATTTTGTGTTTTGCTGTTGTTTTATGGCTTATCGGGTTAGTTGGTTCGGGTCCGGAGAGATTTCAGAATGAGTTGAGACACTTAGTCTCATAATTGAAAGCTTAAGTTGGAAAAGTTGACCAGATATTGACTTATGTGTAAACAACCATGGATTTGAATTTTGATGGTTCCGTTAGCTCCGTTGGGTGATTTTGGACTTACGAGCGTGTCTAGATTGTGATTTGGAGGTTCGTAGTGAAATTCTGATAGAAATAGAGAAAGTTAATTTTTGGGAAGTTTGACTGGGAGTAGACTTTTTGATATCGGGGTCGGATTGGGATTCTAGAAGTTGGAGTAGGTCTGTGGTGCCATTTGTGACTTGTGTGCTAAATTCGAGGCCAATCGGACGTGATTTGATAGGTTTTTGTGTCGTTTGTAGAATTTAAATTTTTTAAAGTTGATTAGTCTTGAATCTATGTGCGATTCATGTTTCTGATGTTATTTGAGGTGGTTTGAGGGCTCGACTAAGTTCGTATGATGTTTTAAGACTTATTGGTATGTTTCGTTGAGGTCCCGGGGAGCCTCGGGTTGATTTCAGTAGTTAATGGATCAAGTTTTGAAGTTGAAGAGGTTTTAAAGAATTTCAACTTCTGCTGTAATCTCACCTGCAGAGTGGGCACCGCAGGTGCGAGCCCGCAAAAGTCGCATGTGCAAAGATTCTCCCGCATCAGTATTGTCGCAAAAGTGGGGTGATGGGCGCAAAAGTGGATGTGGTCGCAGGTGCGATGGGATGTTCCGTACCTGCGATTGCGCAGATACGGTTCAAGGCTCGCAGAAGTAGAGGCAGCTGGGTAAGTGATGTCCGCAAAAGCGGAGGAATTACCGCAGAAGCAGGTCTGTAGGTGCGGATAAGTGGCCGCAGGTGCGAAAAGCCTAGCCAAAATATAAACATTGGGTTCCGAGAGTTTTATCATTTGTAGACTTTGTAAACTCGGAATTGGGCGATTTTTGAGAGAGATTTCAAAGGGATTCTTGAGGTAAGTCACTTGTGGTTAAATTTCTTCATTAATTATACTTCCCCATTGATTTTCCCATCTAGTTGGTGTGTTGAGGTGTAATTTTGGGGTTTGAGGCTAGGTATTTGGAGAGTTGATTTTGGGGATTTGAGTGGCGATTTGATGTTGGATTTTGATTAATTTGGTATGACTAAACTCGTGGTTGAATGGACTTTTGGATTTTGTGATTTTTGTAGATTCCGAGACGTGGGCCTGGGGGCCGACTTTGACCCGTGTTGATTGTATTGTATTGTTTGTGGCTAGATTCAAGACGTTCGGAGGCCGATTTGCGAGGCAGAGGCATATTGGAGTAGGAATTTTGCTCGGATTGAGGTAAATAACAGTTCTAAATCTGGTTTCTGAGGGTATGAAATCCCAAATTTTGTATTATGTGATTGGTTTGGAGGTGACGCACATGCTAGGTGACGGGCATGTGGGCATGCACCGTAGGAATTGGGACTTGGTCCATTCCATGGGAACTGTCGCGCCCCCTTTTTCTCCCTTCTAACGGGGAGAGGTCCGGGTTTCGACATTCATGGGGTGTGATAACTCAATTCCTTTTGGGAATTGGGTGTTTGAAGAGTCGCCACCTAACGGATTACGGTGCGTTAGGGCACCTAGAGTGATTAACTCTTGGATTGGTTTGCATTACCACAGATTAGGGTAAGGGCTCGAAGTAATCTTGAGGGAAAGGTATTAGGCACCCCTATTGGTCCACAACTGTGGGTCTCGGCCGAACTTATATTCACATATTAGTCCATTACAAGTAAACGATTGAATCAAATAGGTTGCAAGTAAAGCACGTTGGATAACTCAAGTAATAAGATAAAGATTTGGGCAAGTTGTAAGACAAAGGTTTAGATAAAAATGGAATTTTGGTAAAGGAGGGGTCCTAGGTTGGTTATCCTATAGGATCACCCCACATAATGTCCGGTAAACATTCCTCAATGAGGGGCTACACGTGACATTAGCGCGTAGTCATCATATCTCATATCTATCCTTCCCATCCCTTTATTGGTCATGCAAAGCGAGTGTTTGATCAACAATCTCTATTGCGTGCTGCTACCCGTCCCATCTTAATGGTGCTGGAGGGAGATAGGACCTCTACCTATAGGTGGTTCTAGACGGACCCCTAAGGTTTTAAAAGGCTAAAATTCTAAGGCGACAATCAAAACACTTAAGACTTTCAGCATATAAAAGGGAGAAATTAGAGGCTCAAAGTTTCCTCCTCAAACAAGCACATAAACAGCATGACTCAAGCACAATTAAGGGCTTTTATTAGACAGTATCCTAAGGAAGGATATCTAGGTGAATATGCAGAAACAAGCAACTTATTTTTTAGAAACTCAGGAGTAGTGACCCTAGCAGTTACCTAAGGATTTTAAAGCCTGTTAGGATAAAAAAACATTAAGCAATAGAAACAATTTTCAGAAATGCAGTTTTGAAAATGCCTTAAAGGCTTGCCTATACGCGGAGTACTGATTAGCACATTTGTGTAGTGAAACAAAGCAGGTTTTGAAATGGATTTTCTGTAATACTTATAGTCATGATATCTAATGAGATTGAGGCAGTTTTAAAGAACTTGTTTCAGGAAACATGGAATACTTAATTAAACCAATTCAGAAGTGAACTAAGCATGGACTAAGTGGAATTATTTAGACTAGCTTAGATTAACAGGCAGGAATTCGAGTATGATTTCCTATAGGCATGATAACTACGTTTGATACTGATTTTAAAGACTTGCAGGCATGGAAACATACATAACACTTGTTATAACAGAATCTGGATTAAGTCCTATAGGCATGGCATCTATTAGTTAATCTGATTCTAAGACATTGAAAGCATACATAAACACACATCATAGCGGAATCTGGATTAAGTCCTATAGGCATGACATCTATTAGTTAATCTGATTTTAAGACATTGAAGGCATGATTATTTGGAACCTATAGGCGTGGTTTCTAAACATGACAAAATGTAAAGCCTTATAAATATGATTTCTACTTGGTGAAGCACTCGAATTTAAACATAAAGTCCTAAAAGCATGATTTCTACTAGAAAACAATCAGATTTAAACATAAGGCCCTAGGAGCATGATTTCTACCCATATTACCCCCACAAACATGCATCTACCCATCCCTTTCACTAAATACCCCAATATTTGTTTACAAGTTATTACAGACCAATGAATGAATTGCATAAGTAAATAAGAAAATAAGAAGTTATTCTATATGGAGCCTTCGATTAGGCCTAGATTCCCAAAGCCTCCAATGGCCTCAAATGTCTCAATTCCATAGACAATGTCAGAGTCTAGGTGCATCAAAGTTCCATAAGGATCTCAAGGATTCCGGATAGTGCTTACACCTAGATTAGGTAAACAAGAATTGAACAAGTGCAGTGTGGAAGGGATAGCCTCAGTATGCCAGAGTTCAGAGGGTTCTCAAGAAGATCCCAAGGCAGTACACATACTGGAGGGGGCAGAACTTATTGATCACTAAGAAAAGAAAAATCCCAATCAAAGCCATATCTAAGTAAAGCTTTGTCTCTTATTTTTCCGGCCCCAGGGGAGTTTATTCGACCCATTCCCCAGTCTCCCACACTGCTCAAGTAAGTGTGTGACTCCGTATGAGGAGTAGAGTGAAAGTTATTGACATAAGTTTAGAGGTTTTAGTAAAAAACTGTATAAAAAAAAGGAAGTCTATTTGAAAGTAATGCAGTAAAACAACAGAGTCTGTTTGAAAAGAGATTGAAGAAATGAATAGAAGTCCAAACACCTTAGGACAGGTTTGTACATAGCCACTAGTCACAGAACCAAAGTAAATTCAGTAGTTACAAACAGGGGTCAAGGGGTTTAGGATACATAGAACACTTGATTGAAAGCACATAATCAAGCAAAGGTCTAGGAATTGGTATAGACATGCTCAGAAATAGCTGACCAGGCATAGTCACAAAACCAGACACAAAGAACAAGATCACTTACAGGGGTGATAGAGATATGGGCATTCGTGGAGCACATGATGGTAAGTACACAACAAGTAAGGGATAATTGGTAAGGCATGCTTAGAAACACACATAAGGGGCAAATATACTGGTTTTAAGGAAGGGGAAGACATAATAACATGCTAATAATGTAACCATCGGCTACAAGTTTCACAACAAAACCACAAATAGAAGCAAACTAGAAGCAAAATGAACTGAAGCAATAAGAAAATCATATTGTTGTTGGAACTTTGAATTGAAACTAGAACATACCGACAAAGAGGATAGTAAGCACAATGAATGAACAAGAGAACACAATGGTTAGCCTTGGCTTGCAGCCGGCTAACTTAGAGCAGTAGCAAGTAGTACAAAAGATAGTAGGAAGTTTAAGTGTGAGAGATAGTTTTTGAACCAAGAGTTCGTGTCTTGTGTTTATGAAAGACTAAGGTATATATAGTAGTTCGAAATTAGATAGAAATAAGGTAAGAATCATAATAGCATAGTAATTATGGAATTCAGAATCAATTAGAGCAAAGTCAGGACAAGTACTCCATTAAGTTAAGGGAACCAATTCAAACGGTAAGAACAAGTAGCATATAAGGCAAGAAATCAGTATATGACTAATAAGGAAAGAATCAAAATTTAGTAAGTATAGGGTAAGCAATTAGGGATAAGTTCAGAAAACTCCTAATTAAGGAAATAATTCAGTAAGAATAAAGTACCACAACAAATAAAGTAGGAGAATCAGTTAATTTAAACAAACGAAGTAGAAATTTAGGGTTTAAAAGAGAATCTTCCAATTAGACCATAAAATAAGGAAATCAGAATAAATCAAGAGGAAGTTATGATTCTATGCTCATCATATAAATAAAGTAAGAACATGCAGGGTTAACAATAGAAAGAGGCAAGTTTTGAACAATCGATGAACATAATCACATAGAGGCGGTATAAGTTAGACGAAGAACTCAGTAAAACATAGTCGAAACAAGGTAACCACAAAAACTTAACAAGAATCGAGTAGTCATGCTAACACACAGAACCAAACAAAGAAGATCTCGAAAAATTAGGGCTTTTAACATAGGCGAGTTGAAAAAGTAGTAAAAACATAGAATCAGTCGAGATATGCAAAGGATAGAAGTTTGAACATACAAATCGGTTTCAACAAAGTGTGGAAGAAGTTCCAAAAAACCCTAACTTTAGAAAAGAGTGAAAACAACTCGAAATCGATGTTTTTTGCAAAAGAAGTTCAAGAACAATGTAAAACATAAAAGGAACAGACTTGAATCGTTTAAAATAGCACAGATCTAGGAGGTGTAAATAAAAATTATGTTTTTAGAAGAAACCCAAATAGACATGGAAGAACCTATTTAGAACTTCAAGGATCCTAACAAATACAATGTGATTTTGCTCGAAATCACACCGGAGTAGCCATGAACAGCCAAAACAGCAAACCCTAGATACAAGTCGGCGTGGCCCAGGGCCCTTGAAGGCCTCAGAGAAGATGAGCAAGGCAATGGAGGAGCCATTGGAGGCTTGGGTTGAAGGGTGGTCACCGGAGAAGATCGAAGAAGGGAGGCATTTGAAAGGGGTTTAGGGTTAGGTTGATAGAACAAAGGAGATGAGAAAATTTGAAGGCGGCGGTCTTTTGGAAATGAGGTAGGGTTAGGGGGTCTTAGGGATTAAAAAAGGAAAGGAATCATATGGGTCGTTGATCTGGGAGATCAACGGCCAGGATTTGATTTAGGTTGGATCGGGTAGATGGGTTCCGGATTTGGGTAAGTGTATATAGGGTCTAGATCGGGTAATTTAGTAGGAAATTAGACTAGGGTTGGGTTCAATTTAGGCTATAATCGAGATGCAAATCTGGCTATAATTTGAATAGCCAATTTTCTCTATTTAATTTATAATACATAATAAACAATTTCTGGAAAATAAATTTATGTACCAAAATTATTTAAAATATATATTTATCATTTTAAATATAGGGACCAATATTTACACATATAAAATGTAATTATACATTAAATGAACTAATATTGTAATTATATGCAATTTAGCTTAAAAAATACCAAATGCAATTATAAAAATGCATAAGAAATATATTAACCATATTTTGGCATAAATAGAGAAATTAAATGACTAAATTACCATAAAAATAATTTGGAAGATAATTATTGGGGATTTTATGAGTAAAAGGGAAGGAAATAAATTAGTTTAAATCCTTAAAATTATGGAAAAAATTATAAAAACCTTGTGCATGCATATATATGCATATATATGCAATTTTGAAGGTATTTATGCATATTTAAAATATATAGAGAAAAATTGGATATCAACAGGAACTGTGAAGTTAAATAACTTGTTACTAGCTATATACTCTCCATATGTTATAGAAATTTAACTGTAAATCATGTTAGAAATCATGTTTAGGCTATGTGTTGGTACTATTGAGGACTGCAGGGGCCGTGTACATGTTGGATTACCTATTATTTATTGTTTGCACTCAGTCTTAGATTCTACTTGCATATCATATCTTTGTTTCTATTATCCCTTGTTGATACATCATATTATTGTTGTTTGGGCTGATTTACATGACTTCTGAGAGCTCGAGAGACTAGAGAGGTTGGTAATTGAATTAGGGCCTGAGTGCCGAGCTGTGAGCGATTTGTATATATGTGGATCGGGTTGTACACTACAATGAGCCTTAGGGCTGTATATATGGATCGGGTTGCATGCCACAACGAGCCTTAGGGTTGTATATATGAATCGGGTTGCATGCCGCAACGAGCCTTATGGCTATTTATATATATTGATGGGATCGGGCTGCACGTTGCAATGATATAGTTCTTGGGCTGAAGGATCTCCTCCGGAGTCTGTACACCCCTAGTGAGCGCAGGTACCTATTGAGTACAAGTGATGAGTGTTGAGTATCGAGTGCCGAGTGCTGAGTTTTGAGATATTGAGAAAGATTGAGTGACTATTGCTATAAGAGGATGCTTTTAATTTCCTTATTGATGCACTTAACTACCATATATCAGTGCTTTGGAATTTCTAAAAGATATTACAACCGGATTTACTTGAACTTGACATGAATAAATTGATTTGACTTAAATTGTCGAATTTGAAAGCATGCCTACTTTTCTTTATTGAGATTACTGAAATTAAACTATAACTGTGTAGCTCGCCAGTATCTTCAGTCTTTATTTAGTCTTCTTACTTACGGAGTTGGTTGTACTCACGCTACAACCTACACTTCGTGTGCAGATCCATGTGTTTCTGGACACGGTAGGTGTTGATATTTCGCACAGCTGATGATTGGAGACTTCTAGATAGCTGCCCGGCATTCACAATCCTTGTTTCTCCTTCCTTATCTTTTCTTTTATTGTATTTACATCCAGACTTTCATAGACCTTACTTTTTAGACTGGTAATGTATAGATGCTCATAAGCTCAGTGACACCGTGATTGGGAGTTTTCCGCATTTGTGTTTTGGGTTTTACCCCGTTTATGAGAATTTTTGTCATTTAAAACTACTTTGACTCATTTTGTTAACTATTGGGAAATATTTTAGAAATGTCGGCTTGCCTAGTACCATGTTAGGCGCCATCACGACGAGCTAGGGTTTTGGATCGTGACAAGTTGGTATTAGAGTCTAGGTTACATCGGTCTTACGAGTCATGATCAGGTTTAGTAGAGTCTTACGGATCGGTATAGAGATATCTATACTTATCTTTGAAAGGCTGTCGAACCCTTAGGAAACTTCACATTCTTGTATTCTTGTCGTGCGGATTTGTTGATTCCGATAACTAAACTTCTGTTATTCTATTCTCTCAGATGGTGAGGATACGTACTACCAAACATGATGGACCAGTACCACTAGTTAGGGTTGTGAGAGGCCGAGGTAGCGGTAGAGGCCACGATAGGGGAAGGGGTGCAACTCGTACAGCAGTTGGGGCAGCACCTGCAGACCCACCAGTCGTTCTAGCTCAGGAGTAGGTACCAGATATAGTTGAGCCAGTGGGGCCAGCTCAAGCACCAGCTGTGCCCATCGTGATTCCAGGCCTTCATGAGGTCTTAGCTCAGATTCTGACCGTGTGTACCATTCTTGCTCAGGCGGTCACTATTCCAGCCGCAACAACCACTTCTCAGGCCGGAGGAGGTATCCAGACTCCCGCCGCCTATACACCAGAGCAGATGATGCAGGGACTCCAGACATAGGGGGCACCACCAACCTAGCAGGTTGTAGATGCTCAGGCCCATGTAGTTCCTGCTATGACTGATGATGAACAGAAGAGACTAGAGAGGTTTGGGAGGTTCCGGCCTCCATATTTCAGTGGGGCAAAGTCAGAGGATGCCCAGGGCTTCTTGGATAGATATGAGCGGATTCTTCGCACGGTCGGTATTTTGGAGACCAGTGGGGTCTTGTTCACTACTTTTTAGTTTACTGGGGTTGTTTTCAGTTGGTGGGAGGCTTATGAGAGGCACAAGCCAGTCAGTGCAGAACCACTTACATGGTAGGAGTTCTTCGTTCTCTTCTTGGAGAAGTTCGTGCCGTGGTCTCACAAAGAGGAGCTGCCTAGACAGTTTGAACAGTTACGTCAGGATGACATGTCTGTGTTGCACTATGAGATGAGGTTTTTGAGTTGGCTCGTCACGTAGTTTGGTTGGTTCCTACTGATAGGGAGAGGATTAGGAAGTTCATCGATGGCCTAACATATCAGTTGCGGTTGCTTATGACCAGGGAGATGGTATCTGGTGCTACTTTTGATAAGGTAGTCGACATTGCTCACCAGATAGAGATAGTCCACAGTTAGGAGAGGGGAGAGAGGGAGGCCAATAGGCCTCATGGACTGGGTGGTTTCGGCGGTGTTCCTTCTAGGGGTCAGTTCCACCACGACAAGAGTCATCCTTATAGGCATGCTTAAATAGCTCGTCCAGTTCACCGTGGTGCATCATCCGGCCATGGTTCTTATAGTTCTCATCAGGGCCAGTCATCTGTTAGTGTGCTTCTAGCTTAGTACATTCCGTGCTCCATCAATTCAGGGCTCATCTATGCCAGGTCCTTCTACCAGTTATCCCGGTGCTCGAGGCTCCCTTCAGTCCCCACTGCCATTGCCAGCACTGGGGAGTTGCTACGAGTGTGGGGAGTTTGGTCATATCAAGAGATATTGTCCCCGCCTTATGGGAGGTTCAACTCAGTAGAGGAGTCAGACTACGACTTTAATGTTAGTTACTTCATCACCCGTACAACTATCTCGGGGTGGGGCACAGTCAGCTAGGGTTCACCCAAAAGGGGGAGACCGATCAGGTGATGGTCAGGCCCAATTCTATGCTATTCTTCTCAGACCAGATGTTGTTGCTTCAAATGCAGTGATTACAAGTATTGTCTCAGTTTGCCACAGAGATCCCTCTATATTATTTGACCCTAGTTCCACTTATTCGTATGTCTCATCATATTTTGCTCATTATCTGGATATGCCCTGTGAGTCCTTAATTTTATCTGTTTATATCTCTACGCCGGTGGGTGATACTATTATTGTGGACCATGTATATCGATCGTGTGTATTGACTATCGGGAGTCTGGAGACTAGAGTTGATCTCTTGTTGCTTAGTATGGTTGATTTTGACGTGATCTTGGGAATGGATTGGTTGTCTCCATGTTATGCTGTTCTAGATTGTCATGCTATGATCATGGCATTGACGATGCTGGGGTTGTAGAGGATTGAGTGGAGAGGTTCTCTAGACTATGTTCCCAGTAGTATGATTTCATATTTGAAGTCTCAGCGTATGGTTGGGAAGGGTTGTTTATCTTATTTGGACTTTGTGAGGGATGTTAGTACTGATTGCTCCCATTATTGATTATGTTCCGGTGGTGCGGGAATTTTCGGATATGTTTCCTACAGACCTGCCTGCATGCCACCCGATAGGGATATTGACTTGGTGCCAGACACTCAGTCCATTTCTATCCTACCGTATTACATGGCACCAGCTGATTTGAAAGAATTGAAAGAGAAACTTCAGGAACTCCTTGATAAGGGGTTTATTCGGCCTAGCGTGTCACCTTGGGGTGCACCAGTTCTGTTTGTGAATAAGAATGATGGTACTATGAGAATGTGCATTGATTATAGACAGTTGAACAAAGTCACAATCAAGAACAAGTATCCTTTCCCATGTATTGATGATTTGGTTGACTAGCTTCCAGGAGAGAGGGTGTTTTCCAAGATTGATTTGAGGTCTGGGTATCACTAGTTGAAGATTCGGGACTCGGATATTCTAAAGATAGCCTTTAGGACTCGTTATGGTCATTATGAGTTCCTTCTGATGTCTTTTGGGCTGACAAATGCCCCAGCAACGTTCATGCATATGATGAATAATGTGTTTCAGCCTTATCTCGACTCATTTATTATAGTGCTCATTAATGATATCCTGCTGTACTCATAGCCAGGAGGAGCATGCCCAACATTTAATGATTGTGTTGCATCGATTGAGAGAGGAGAATCTTTATGTCAAGTTCTGAAAGTGTGAATTTTGGCTCAGTTCAGTGTCGTTCTTGGGGCACGTGGTGTCTAGTGAGGGTATTCAGGTGGATCCGAAGAAGATAAAGGCGGTTCAGAGTTGGCCCAGGCCATCCTCAGCTATAGAGATTCGGCTCTTTCTCGGCTTGGCCGGTTATTATCGTCACTTTGTGGAGGGTTTCTCGTCTATTGCATCACGCTTGACCAAATTGACCTAAAAGGGTACTCTTTTCAGGTGGTTGGATGAGTGTGATGAGAGCTTTCAGAAGCTCAAGACTACCTTGACCACAACTCCGGTTCTAGTTTTACCATCAGCTTCAGGCTCTTATACAGTGTATTGTGATGCTTCTCGGATCGGTTTGGGTGTGTCTTGATGTAGGAAGGTACAGTGATTGCTTGTGTTTCACGCCATTTGAAGCCTTATAAGAAGAACTACCCTGTTCATGATTTGGAGTTAGCTTCCATCGTTTATGCATTGAAGATTTGGAGGCATTATCTCTACGGTGTGTCTTGTAAGGTGTTTACGAATTATCGGAGACTCCAACACTTGTTCAAACAAAAGGATCTAAATTTAAGGCAGCGAAGATGGTTGGAGCTTTTAAAGGACTATGATATCACCATTTTGTATCACCCGAGAAAGGCCAATATGGTGTTCGATGCCTTGAGTAGAAAGGCGGTGAGTATGGGTAGTCTTGCATTCATTCCTATTGGTAAGAGACCTCTTGTAGTTGATATTCAGGCCTTGGCCAACCAGTTTGTGAGATTAGATGTTTCGGAGCCCAGTCGACTTCTAGCTTGTGTGGTTTCTTAGTCTTCGTTATATGAACCCATCAGAGAGCGCCAGTATGATGATCCTCATTTGTATGTCTTCAAGGATAGGGTTTAGCATGATGATGCCAGAGATGTGATTATTGGGGATGATGGGGTATTAAGGATGCAGGGTCAGATTTGTGTGCCCAATGTGGTTGGACTACGTGAGTTGATTTTTGAAGAGGCCCACAGTTCGCGGTATTCCATTCATCCGGGTGCTGCGAAGATGTATCAGTACTTGAAGTAACACTCTTAGTGGAGGAGAATGAATAAGGATATAGTGGGGTTCATAGCTCGGTGCCTCAACTGTCATCAGGTGAACTATGATCATTAGAGACTAGGTGGAGTGCTTCAAAGGATAGAGATTCCAGAGTGGAAGTGGGAGCGGATCACCATGGATTTTGTAGTTGGGATCCCATGGACTTCGAGGAGGTTTAGTGCTATTTGGTTGATTGTGGATCGGCTGACCAAGTCTGTGCACATTATTCCAGTTGGTACTACCTATTCTTCAGAGCGGTTGGCTGAGATTTACATCTGAAAGATTGTCCGCCTTCACGGTGTGCCAGTGTCTATCATTTCAGATCGAGGCACACAGTTTACATCGCAGTTCTGGAGAGCAGTACAACGAGAGTTATGCACCCAGGTTGAGTTGAGCACAACATTTCACCCTCAGACGGACGGACAGTTGGAGCGCACTATTCAGATATTGGAGGACATGCTACACGCTTGTATCATTGATTTTGGGGGTTCATGGGATCAATTTCTGCTGCTCACGGAGTTTGCCTACAACAACAACTACTAGTCGAGCATTCAGATGGCTCCGTATGAGGCTTTGTATAGGAGGCGATATAGTTATCCGATGGGCTGGTTTGAGCCGGGAGAGGCTAGGCTATTAGGTACTGACTTAGTTCAGGATGTATTGGATGAGGATAAATTGATTTAGGAGCGGCTTCCCACAGTGCAGTCTAGATAGAAGCCATGCCAATAAGAAGGTCTGTGATGTTGCTTACATGAGATTTGGGAAGAAGGGCAAGTTGAGCCCTTGGTATATTGGGCCGTTTGAGGTGCTTCAGAGTATTGGAGAGGTGGCTTACGACCTTGCCTTTCCACCTAGTTTGTCGAATGTGCATCAAATATTTCATGTTTCTATGCTCCGGAAGTATGTTGGCGATCCGTCTCATGTTTTGGATTTCAGCACGGCTCAGTTGGATGGTGATTTGACTTATGATGTGGAGCCGATGGTGATTTTGGGTCGGCAGGTTCGGAAGTTGAGATCAAAGAACATAGCTTCAGAGAAGATGCAATGGAGAGGCCAGCCAGTGGAAGAGGCTACTTGGGAGACCGCACAGGAGATGCAGAGCAAATATACACACCTATTTGAGACTCCAGCTATGTTTCTAGACCCGTTTGAGTACGAACGTTTGTTTAAGAGGGGGAGGATGTAACGACCCAACCAATCATTTTACGAGAAGTAGCCCCGTTCCCCCATTTACTGATCATTTTGCTTTACTGTTGTTTTATGACTTATCGGGTTAGTTGGTTCGGGTCCAGAGAGATTTCGGAATGAGTTGAGACACTTAGTCTCATAATTTAAAGCTTAAGTTGGAAAAGTTGACCGGATGTTGACTTATGTGTAAACGACCTCAGATTTGAATTTTGATGGTTCTGTTAGCTCTGTTGGGTGATTTTGGACATAGGAACGTGTCCAAATTATGATTTGGAGGTCTGCATAGGAAGATTGAAATGGCGAAAGTTGATTTTTTGGGAAGTTTAACCGGGAGTGGACTTTTTGATATCGGGGTTGGATTGGGATTCTGGAAGTTGGAGTTGGTCTGTGGTGTCATTTGTGACTTGTGTGCTAAATTCGAGGTCAAGCGGACGTGATTTGATAGATTTGGGCGTTGTTTGTAGAATTTGAAAATTTCAAAGTTCATTAGGCTTGAATCTATGTGCGATTCGTGTTTTTGATGTTGTTTGAGGTGGTTTGTGGGTTCAACTAAGTTCATATGATGTTTTGAGACTTATTGGTATATTTGGTTGAGGTCCCGAGGGCCTCAGATTGATTTCGGGTGGTTAACGGATCAAGTTTTGAAGTTGAACTATTGCTGAAGAATTTCAACTGCTGGTTTAATCGCACCTGCAGAGTGGGCACCGCAGGAGTGAGCCCGCAGAAGCGGGAAAGGAGTTGTAGAAGCGGGCAAGGAAGAGGTGAGCAGAGGTCGCAGTTGCAAAGATTCTCTCGCACTGCGTGGTCGCAGAAACGGGCTGATGGGCGTAGAAGTAGATATGGGCGCAGGTGGGAAGATGTGGTTAAAGGCTCATAGAAGTGAAGGCACCTGGGTAAGTGATGTCCACAAAAGTGGAGAAATTACTGGAAAAGCGGGTCCATAGGTGCGGAAAAGTGGCCGCAAGTGCGAAAAGCCTGGGCAGAATATAAACGTTGGTTCCGAGAGTTTTATCATTTCTTGACTTTGCAAACTCGGAATTGGGCGATTTTTGAAAGGGATTTCAAAGGGATTCTTGAGGTAAGTCACTTGTGGTTAAATTTCTTATGCTTCCCCATTTTTTTTCCCACCTAGTTGGTATATTTTTGAGGTGTAATTTGGGGTTTGAGGCTACGGATTTGGAGAGTTGATTTTGGGAATTTGAGTGGTGATTTAATGTCGGATTTTGATGGATTTGGTATGACTAGACTCGTAGTTGAATGTGCTTTCGGATTTTTAATTTTTGTTGGATTCCGAGACGTGGTCCCGGGAGCCGGCTTTGAGTTGATTTTGGATTTTTGATTAAAACTTCATATTTTTCTTATGGAATTGATTCGTTAGCTCGTGTTAATTGTATTGTATTATTTGTGGCTAGATTCGACGCGTTCGAAGGCCGATTTGCGAGGCAAAGGCGTATTAGATTAGGGATTTTTCTCGGATTGAGGTAAGTAACAGTTCTAAATTCTATTCTAAGGGTATGAAACCCTGGATTTTGTGTTATGTGATTGATTTGGAGGTGACGCGCATGCTAGGTAACGGGCATATGGGCGTGCACCGTAGGAATTGGGACTTGGTCCATTCCATGAGAACTGTGAAGTTGAATATCTTGCTGCTAGCTATATACTCTCCATGCATTATAGAAATTTAACTGCAAATCATGTTAGAAATCATGTTTAGGCTATATGTTGGAATTGTTTAGACTCACAGGGGCCGTGTACATGTTGAATTACTTGTTGTTGTTTGCACTCAGTCTCAGATTCTACTTGCATATCATATCTCAGTCTCTATCCCTTGTTGATACATAATATTATTGCCATTTGGGCTAGTTTTTGTGACTTCTGAGAGCCCGAGAGACGGTAGAGGTTGGTGACTGGGTTAGGGCCTGAGTGCCGAGCTATGAAAGATATGTATATATATGGATTAGGTTGCATGCCGCAACGATCCTCAGGACTGTATATATGTGTGGATCGGGTTGCACGCCGCAACGAGCCTTAGGGCTGTATATGTGTAAATCAGGTTGCGCGCCACAATGAGCCTTATGATTGTTTATATATATTGATGGGATTGGGATGCACGCTGTAGCGATATAGCTCTTGGGCTGAAGCATCCCCTCCTGAGTCTGTACACCCCTAGTGAGCGCAGGTACCTATTGGGTACGAGTGATGAGTGCTGAGTATCGAGTGTCGAGTGCCGAGTGTTGGGCTATTGAGAAAGATTGAGTGACTATTGCTCTAAGAGGATGCTTTTGATTTTCTTATTTATGCACTTAACTACCATATATCACTGCTTTGGAATTTTTGAGAGATATTACAACTGGTTTTACTTGAACTTGACATGAATAAATTGATTTGACTTAAATTGCCGGATTCGAAAGCATCCTTACTTTCCTTTGTTGAGATTACTAAAATTGAACTATAATTGTGTAGCTCTTCACTATCTTCAATATTTATTTAGTCTTGTTACTTACTGAGTTCATTGTACTCACGTTATACCCTACACTTTGTTTGCATATCCAGGTATTTGTGGACACGGTGGGTGTTGATATTTCGCACAACTGATCATTGGATACTTCGAGGTAGTTGCCCGACATTAGCAGTCCTTGTTTCTCCTTCATTATCTTTTCTTTTATTGTATTTAGACCCATACTTTCATAGATATTACTTTCTAGACTGGTGATGTATAGATGTTCATGAGCTCAGTGACCCCCGATTGTGAGTTTTCCGCATTTGTGGTTTGGGTTTTAACCCGTTTATGAGAATTTTTGTCATTTAAAACTACTTTGGCTCATTTTGTTGACAGTTGAAAAATATTTTAAAAATGCCAGCTTGCCTAGTACTACATTAGGCACCATCACGACAGGCTAGGATTTTGGGTCGTGACATTTATACAATGTTATCCTCCATCAATCATGCATGTTATGCGACACACTTAGTAAAATCATGGCAAGAAATATGTTTCAGAAAAATATGTTTTGATGTAAATATTTATTATGACTATATTTTTTCCTTTTCTGGGCAAAATCCGCCTTGAAGTTTGCAAGGCGTTTAACATAAACCCCTATCCTATAATCTATATAATTCAAGATGCGTTGGAAGCCACATTATGCAAATTGCACTAAAATACATTAGTAGAGCTATTTGGCCATATCAACACAAAATCCCTTCTTTTATCTATGCTTCCTTCTACTGACTAGTGGACATTCATGGTGGGGTTGGGGGGGGGGGTTTCAAAACTCCATATTGGATTTTTTTTGCCATGATATTCTGATGGATGGGGAGAGGTGGAGTTACAACTTAAAGTTAATGATTTTTTAACGGGCCACCGAACTTATACTTTGTCTTAATTGAGTGATTTGCAGCCATACCCTATATTTATGACATCTTTTAACCTGTACCCTATTTTTAAAAACTATTAATTTCGTAGGCAACTAACAAAATTCATAATAATATAACCATTATACCCCTTCCAAAACATATAAAAGATGCATCACGCATACCAGATTCAAATTCCAGATCGCCTCCGTCTCTCCTCAGATCGCCTCCGTCTCTCCTCAGATCGCCTCTGTCTCTCCTCAGATCGCCGCTCGCTATGATGACCTAAAATGTCATCACTTATTTTACAAGTTGATTTTGTGTTACAAGGCCTTAAAAACCTTTTCTTGTCTTACCTCGATTTGCATGCCCAGTCCCGGCGCATTCCCAAAAAGCTTTTATGTGAAAACTAAATGAAATAAGGAAATTAACTTTTAAAATTAAATAAAGTTTACTTTGCTCAACATTCTTGGTAAACGAACCCATGATCCGACGGTTTCGTAGGATTCGTAGTAAAATTTGGGACTTGGGCATATGCCCGGAATCGAATTCCGAGGTCCCAAGCCCAAAGAAATAAATTTAAAAAAAAAATTATTTTTCGAAATATATAAGAGTTTTTGAAATAGATGGTATCGGGCCCATATTGTGGTTCCAGAGCTCGGTACAAGTTTGAAATAATAATTAGGTTGAATTTGTAAAATTTGGTAAAGATCGGAATTGGTTTGGTATAAAACGGACCTAAAGTTGAGAAATTGGAAATTTTGGTGTTCTTGAATGATTTCATGAATTTGGGTTTTAATTCATAGTTGTTGATGTTAATTTGATGATTTGATTGCACGAGCAAGTCCGTATGATGTTTTTAGGTTAGTGTGCATGTTTGGTCTGGAGCCCCGAGGGCTCGGGTGAGTTTTGGATAGGCCACAAAGTGAAATTGGACTTAGGATCAAGTGCTGGTATCTAGTATTTTTGCCCAGGCCTCTGATCTCGCAATTGCGAGATCAGGCTTCGCAATTGCTAGATCAGGCTTCGCAATTGCTAGATCAGGCTTCGCAATTGCGAAGTTCTCAGGCTTGGTAATTGCGACCCAGGCGTCGCAAATGCGACCCAAGCCTGGGCAGGCCCTTTTCGCTAATGTGAACCCATGGTGGGAATTGTGAAGCCCCCCTTTCGCAAATGCGACCGGTTCCTCGCAAATGTGAAGGTGACCGGATTTCTTCATGGTCGCAAATGCGACATATTCTTCACACTTGCGAAGATAGCAGGCCCTGAAGGGGTTCGCAATTGCGAACCCTGGTCGCAATTGCGACATCTGCAACCCGCTAAATCATAACTTAGCCAAATATTCTTCATTTTTCAAACTTTATCAAAACCTAAACTCTCTTAGGTGATTTTCTAAGAAAAGTTCTTTTCCAAATCAATTGTATGTCATTTCTAACTCATTTTCTTTAATCTATAACATCTTTTTACATGATTTCAACTCAAAATTAAGGGTTTTCACGGGGGAAATTGGGTATTTTGGGTAGAACTTAGGTTTTCCAAATTTTGGGGATTTAGACCTCGATTTGAGGTCCGATTTCAAAATAAATTATATATTTGGGTTGTGGGTGAATGGCTAATCGGGTTTTGGTTCGAACCTCGGGTTTTGACCATATGGATCTGAGGTTGATTTTTGACTTTTTGGAAAAATCATTGGAAAACCTATTTTCATGCATTAGAATTGATTCATTTAGCATTTATTGATATCGTTAAGTAAATTATGGCTAGATACAAGCGAATTTGTGCTGGAAATAAGAGGTAAAGCGGTGGTTGAGGCTTGAATTGTGTTCGTGGCATCGAGGTAAGTGTTTGGTCTAACCTTAACTTGATGGATTTGGAGTCGTGTCTTATTTGTTATGTGTTAATTATTGAGTACGACGTATAGACATGGTGACGAGTATCTATACATTGGTGTCAAGCATGCCCGTGAGTCTTATAGTATGACTAATGTGACTCCGTTTCGTATTGTCAATGCCTTATATGATAATTTGTATTGTTGAACAAGGCTTGTGGAAGTATTGTTGGTAATTGATCATTGTAGAGCGTTGGATCAAGTTGAGAAATGAGTTGTGAAGAAATTGTGGAAAATAGAAGACGTTTATAATATTTCTCCCTTGCCGGGATGTTATTGCTTTTGATATTATCTCCCTTGCCGGGTTGTTATTATTCATCATATTATTTTCCTTGCCGAGATATTGTTGTTATGCTATTATTCCCTTGCCCAAATTGCTTTGTGATTGTTACTTGGGTGAGGAAGAGTGTAAAGCACGAAGAGTGATGCCATGTATGATTTTTGAGAGTGTTAATACACGAAGGGTGATGCTGTTCCAATATTGTGAGGTAAAAGCATGAAGGAAGATGACGTGCCACATGATGTACAATGCCGTTCCATGATGTGAGTGATAATGCATGAAGGATAATTCCGTGCCATGATTATGTTAGGTAAAAGCACGAAGGGTGATGCCGTGCCTATTATATTGATTCTTATGGTGAGGACGAGAGTAAAAACACGAAGGGTGATGTTGTGCACTTGCCTTTGATTTCTGACCTATTGATAATTGAATTATGGTGTTCTTCACATTTATCTGCTACTTGTTGTTCCGTGCAATATGTTTCCCCTTCCATCCTTAACTGTAAATTTCTGCCTTTACTTCCGCTGTATATGATTTAACTGCACATGTTTATTTGGTAGTCTTGTCCTAGACTCGTCACTATTTTGCCGAGATTAGGCTAGGCACTTACCAGCACATGGGGTCAGTTGTGTTGATACTACACTTTACACTGTGTGCAGATCCCGGTGCAGTAGTTTTTGGACCTCAGTGAGATTGATGCTTCAGCCATTAGGCAACCCGAGGTAGTCCTGCAGGCGTCCGCAGGCCTTGGCGTCTCCTTCTATCTTTCTATACTGTTTCTTCTATGTATTTCTGAAATAGTTTGTATTTATCTTTCGAACCATTAGTTGTAGTACTCTTAGACAGTCTGTGAAATTGTGACACCAGATCCGGGTAGTTTTTAATTTATGGATTTGTATCGGTGTTAATATTAAACTGTTACATTTCGTTTCTTCCGCTTACTTAATTTCACTGTTTATATAATACAAATTCACAATTGTTAAAGGATTAAAAAAATGGAATAGGTAAATATTTGGAATGATTGGATTGCCTAGCTTTCACTAGTAGGCGCCATCACAACTCCCGAAGGTGGGAAATCGGGTCGTGACAAGTTGGTATAAGAGCTCTAGGTTGATTAGGTCTCACAATTCACAAACAAGCTTAGTAGAGTCTGAGGGATCGGTACGAAAACGTCTGTATTTATCCCCTAGAGGCTACAGAGTTAGGAAAAAACTTCACATCTATTGTTCTTTGTCGTGCGATTTTGTTCTCTCACAGCTAAATTGAACCCTCTACTCTTGTTCTTTCATGGATGGAAATGTCACGTACCGCTTCATCAGCCGAGCGACAGCTCATACCGGTGATGGATCAACTACATCTTCAGATGCCTTGTGGAGGTTGGACGGGTTCACCAAGTTCTTCACTACTACTTTTGGTGGTACATCTTATGAGGATCCCCAGGATTATTTGGGCAGTTGTCATGAGGTTCTTCGGAACATGGGGATAGAGGAGACCAATGAGGTTGACTTTGCTGCTTTTCATTTGTCTGGATCCGCCAAGACTTAGTGGAGAGATTATTGTTTGGCTAGACCAGTTGGGTCACTAGGTTTGACTTGGAATCAATTTTCTCAGCTATTTCTGGAGAAGTTTCTTCCTATCACTCAGAGGGAGAACTATCGAAAGCAGTTTGACTGTCTCCAGTAGGGTTCTATGACTATTACTCAGTACAAGACCAGATTTATTGACTTGGCCGGTCATGCACTTCTTATACTTCCCACCAGGAGAGAGAGGGTGAGGAGGTTCATTGAGGGACTCGTTCAGCCTATTCGATTGTAGATATCTAAGGAGATGGGGAGTGAGATTTCTTTTCAGGATGCGACCAATGTGGCCAGGAGAGTTGAGATGGTCCTATCGCAAGGGAGTGGTCAGGGGTCTGACAAGAGGCCTCATCATTCAGGCAGATTCAGTGGTGCCTCATTTGGAGGCAGGGATTCTTTTGGTAGGGGCCATCCTCCCAGGCCTTTTCATTCAGCACTTCAGGCTTCTCACGGTGCTCCAGGTGGCCGTGGTTCTCATATGTAGTATTCTTGTCACGACCCGGATTTCCCACCATCGGGAGTCGTGATGGCGCCTACTCGTGGAAGCTAGGTGTCAGGACCCTAAAGCCGAACCCGATTGTGATGGTACCACTCAAGAAGACAAATCCAGCCGACACATTTCCAATCCAGTTTTAAGTAGTTAAACAATAAGCATTTAGTCTTAAACAAGATATAAATCCAAAAGTAAGCAGTGATAATATAAAACAATTAGCGGAATACAACCCAACATAACCCGATACCGAGGTGTCACTAGTCATGATCAACAACCAAATTCGGTTAATACAAGAAAGGTCTACAAAACTACTACAGATTCACCAATAAGGGAAAAGAAATGAGACAAAGGGGGAGAAACACGGGACTACGGATGTCAAGTAGCTACCTCATGGACTTTGAAGTGTGCCGGGAGCTATCAACTCGTGATGGCAGGAACAACAATGCCTGAATATGCACATAGGGTGTAGGGAGTAAAGTGAGTACTCCAACTCTGTGAGTAATAATCATAAATAAATGACTGAGAGATATGAAAACACATAAGGCACATTACATGCTATAATGAAGCAGTAAAATCGGTAAGAATAGTGATTCAGTAACGATATGTAAAATCATAAAAGTTCAATTTAAACTTCAAGAAATGCCTATTGAATAATTAAACAGGTAAATGACAGACAAATAAGATAGATAAGCACATAAAGGATTGCCCCTCGGGCACAATGTCAACAATACCAGCCCCTCGGGCTATATCTCATATCACAATGGGTACCCGCACTCACTGGGGGTATGCAGACTCTTAGAGGGGCCCTTTATGGCCCAAGCGCAATATCAAGCCATCTTGTGGCATCATCACTAGGCTCTCGGCCTCATATCAACAAGCCACCTCATGGTGTACACATCTCAGACCCTCGGCCTCATAATCATAGTCAGTGTTTCCTCACAACACAGACCCTCGACCTTACTCAGTCAAAATCCTCACAAGCCACTCAGGCAATAGCAAAACATGATTCTCAACTCAAAATATCATTTAAAAGATCATTTAAGTGTTAAATAGAGTAAACATGGCTGAGTTACGAAAATAGTTGAATATAGCATGACTGAGTTCAAGTATCAAGTCAAAACAGTGAGAAAATATCAATAATAATCCCCCAAGCCTTCAAATAGTTGGCACGAGGACCAAATATGACATTCAGTCCAAATCATGATGATAACAAATAGATTTCAGTTAAATACGCGGTAAAATAGTCATTTGGGACGGACTAAGTCACAATCCGCAACAGTGCATGACCCCACGCTCGTCATCAAGCGTGTGCATCACTTCAATATAGCACAACGATGTGCAATCCGGGGTTTCATACCCTCAAGACATCATTTACAATCATTACTCACCTCGATCCGGTCAAATCCGGCCTCCACTCGCATCAAATCTATCCAAAATCAAAATTACAGCGTCAAAATATGCTAAGGAAACAAAGCCCAAGCGAAAATAATCAATTTACAACTTAAATCCCGAAATTACCAAAACCCGACCCCCGTGCCCACGTCTCAGATACCAAAAACATCAAAATTCAACCACAAATGACCCCTCAAATCCCAATTTCTAGGTCTCCAATTTTAAGCCCTAGTTCTTCCATTTTAGGCTTAATTTCCATGATTAATTAGGTAGATTTCACATTAGAATTGAGTATTAAGTCTATGAATCTTACCTCCAAGTGATTCCCCTTGAATCCCCCTTCAATTCTCTTAAAAAAGCTCCAAAAACGCTCAATAATGGTGAAAATAAACCCCAAAATCGCGGACAAGATGACTATTTAAATATTCTGCCCAGGTCTGAAATCCTTCTTCGCGAATGGGGTCAACGCCTCGCGTTCGCGAAGCACAATTCAACTTTGACCAAAATTTTCTATTTCGTGATCACGACCATACCCTCGTGAATATGATGCTTTCCTCAGACCGCTCTTCGTGATCGTGTTAACCCTCTCGCGAACGCGATGACTAAAATACCTCAAGCCCAGCTGTCCACTTTCCTCTACACGAACGTGGTCCCCTTCACGCGAACGCGATGACCAAACACCCTGCCCTTCGCAAATGCGTGGCCTTATTCGCGAACGCGAAGGCTTAAATCCCAGCCTTCATCAACTGACCCTTCGCAAACACGAAGGTCTAAATATTCTGCAACACACAACAGTTTTCTGCAATTTTAAACATCATGAAATGGTTCGATTGACCACCCAAAACTCACACGAGGCCCCCAGGACCTCAACCAAACATACCAACATATCCCATAACCTCATTCAAACTTGTCCCAAACTTCGGAACGCTCAAAACAACATCAAAACACCAAATTCGCATCAGATTCAAGCCTAAGAATTCCAAAATCTTTTAAATTACGCTTTTGATCAAAAATCCAACCAAACCACATCCGAATGACCTAAAGTTTTGGACACACATCCCAAATGACACAACAGAACTATTGCAACTCTCAGAATTCCATTCTGACCACTATATCAAAATCTCACCTATCAACCGGAAAATGCCAAAAATCCAATTTCGCCAATTCAAGCCTAAGTCTACTCCAGACCTCCAAAACACACTCCGATCACGCTCCTAAGTCCCAAATCACCTCCCGAAGCTATCCGAACCATCAGAACTCACATCCAAGCCCTCTAACACATAAGTCAACATCCAGTTGACTTTTCCAACTTAAGCTACCTCAAAAGAGACTAAGTGTCTCAAACCTTACCAAATTCTTTTCGAACCCGAGCCAACCAACCTGATCACTCAAAGAACCGATAGACAAAGCAATAAGAAGAAGAAATAGGGGAAACAGAGCGGCAACTCATGAGATGACTGGCCGGGTCGTCACATTCTCCCCAACTTAAACAAGTGTTCATCCTCGAACGAGTGAAGAAACATACCTGAAGCCTCAAACAGGTGTGGATATCTACTCCGCATCTCCCGCTCGGTCCCCCACATAGCCTTCTCCACGGGTCAACCTGTCCACTACACTTTCACTGAAACTATATCCTTTGATCTCAACTCTCGAACCTGACACTCCAAAATAGCTGTTGGCTCCACATCATAAGTTAAATCACCATCCAACTAAACCGTGGTGAAATCCAGAACATGAGACAGATCCCCAATATACTTCCGGAGCATAGAAACATGAAATACCGGATGCACACTCGACAAGCTGGGTGGCAAAGCAAGCTCATAAGCCACATCCCCAATCCTCCGAAGCACCTCAAAAGGCCCAATGAATCGAGGACTCAATTTACCTTTCTTCCCAAATCTCATAACACCCTTCATGGGCGAAACCTTCAACAGAACCTTCTCGCCAACCATGTAGGACCCATCCCGAACCTTCCTATCAGCATAACTCTTTTTCCTCGACTGCGATGTACGAAGCCTCTCCCGAATTACCTTCACCTTTTATAAAGTATCCTGTACCAAGTCTGTCTCCAATAGCCTAGCCTCATCCGGCTCGAACCATCCAACTAAAGATCTACACCGACTCCCATAAAAAGACTTATATGGAGCCATCTGAATACTCGACTCGTAGTTGTTGTTATAAGCAAACTCCGCAAAAGGTAGAAACTGATCCCATGACCCTACGAAATTAATGACACATGCATGCAACATGTCCTCCAATATCTGAATAGTGCGCTCGGACTGCCCGTCCGTTTGAGGGTGAAAAGCTGTGCTCAACTCAACCTGAGTACCCAACTCTCGCTGCACAGACCTCCAAAATTGTGAAGTAAACTGAGTGCCCCTATCTGAAATGATGGAAACTGGGACACCATGCAAACGAACAATCTACCAGATATAGATCTTTGCCAACCGCTCTGAAGAATAGGTAGTACACACAGGAATGAAGTGCCCAGACTTGGTCAGCCGATCCACAATTACCCAAATAGCATCGAACTTCCTCAAAATCTGTGGAAGTCCAACAACAAAGTCCATAGTGATCCTCTCCCACTTCCACTAAGGAATATCCATCTGCTGAAGCAAGACACCCGATCTCTGATGCTCATATTTCACATGCTAACAATTGAGACACCGAGCCACAAATCCCACAATGTCTTTCTTCATTCTCCGCCACCAATAGTGTTGTCTCAGATCTTGATACGTCTTCACGACACCCGGATGAATGGAATACCGCGATCTATGGGCCTACCCAAGGATCAACTCCCAAATCCCATCTACATTGGGCACACAAATCTAGCCCTGCATCCTCAACACCCCATCATCACCAATAGTCACATCTCTAGCATTATCATGTTGAACTGTATCCTTAAGGACAAGTAAATGATCCCCATACTGGCGCTCTATGATGCGATCATATAAGGAAGACCGAGAAACCACACAAGCCAATACCCGACTAGGCTCCGAAATATCTAACTTCAGGAACCGATTGGCCAAGGCCTGAACATCAACTGCGAAAGGTCTCTCCCCAACTGGAATATATGCCAAACTTCCACACTCACCCCCTTTCGGCTCAAAGCATCGGCCACCACATTGACCTTTCCCGGATGGTACAATATAGTGATATCATAGTCCTTTAGCAACTCCAACCATCTCCGTTGCCTCAAATTAAGATCCTTCTGCTTAAATAAGTGCTGGAGGCTACGGTGATTAGTAAACACCTCACAAGACACACCATACAAGTAATGCCTCCAAATCTTCAACGCGTGAACTATGACAGCCAACTCCAAATCATGAACGGGGTAGTTCTTCTCATGGGGCTTCAACTGATGAGAAGAATAAGCAATAACTCTACCCTCCTGCATCAATATACAACAAATACCCACTCTCGAAGCATCACAATACACGGTATATGAACCTAAAGCTGATGGCAAGACTAACACTGGAGCTGTGGTCAAAGCTATCTTGAGCTTCTGAAAGCTCTCCTCATACTCATCCGACCATACAAATGAAGCACCTTTATGAGTCAACTTGGTCAAGGGTGATGCGATAGATGAGAATCCCTGAACAAACTGGCGATAATAGCTTGCCAAACCTAGAAAGCTGCGAATCTCTGTGGCTGAGGACGGTCTGGGCCAACTCTGAACAACCTCTATCTTCTTCGGATCAACCTGAATACCCTTGCTGGACACCACGTGCCCTAAGAAAGCCACTGAACTGAGCCAAAACTCACACTTTGAAAATTTTGCATAAAGCTTCTCCTCCCTCAATCTCTGCAACACAACTCTCAAATACTCCACGTGCTTCTCCTAACTACGCGAATACACCAGAATATCATCAATGAATACTATGACAAACGAGTCGAGATAAGGCCGGAACACGCTGCTCATCAAATGCATGAATGCTGCTGGGGCATTGGTCAGCCCAAAAGACTTCACCAAGAACTCATAATGACCATATCGGGTCTTGAAAGTTGTCTTAAGAAAATCTGAGTCTCTAATCTTCAACTGGTGATAACCCAAACAAAGATCAATCTTGGTGAACACTCTCGCTCCTTGAAGCTGGTTGAATGAATCATCAATGCGAGGCAAATGATACTTCTTCTTGATTGTTACTTTGTTCAATTGCCTATAATCAATGCACATCCTCATAGGGCCATCCTTCTTCTTCACAAATAGAATCGACACACCCTAAGGTGACACACTAAGTCGAATGAACCCCTTATCGAGGAGTTCCTGAAGCTGCTCCTTTAACTCATTCAACTCCGCTGGTGCCATACGATACGGTGGAATAGAAATGGGCTGAGTGCCCAGCACCAGGTCGTTACGAAAGACAATATCCCTGTCCGGTGCCATGCTCGGCAGGTCTATAGGAAACACATCGGGAAAATCCCTCACAACTGGAACAGAATCAATACTGGGAGTCTCAGCACCGACATCCCTCACAAAGGCTAGATACGAAAGACAACCCTTCCCAACCATATGCTGGGCTTTCAAGAATGAGATCACTCTACTAGGAACATAATCAGTCAAACCTCGCCACTCAATCCGTGGCACACCTGATATCGCCAATGTGACTATGTTAGCATGACATTCCAGAATAGCACGACATGGAGATAGCCAATCCATGCCCAAAATGACATCAAAATCCACCATACACAATAATAAAAGATCCACTCGGGTCTCCAGACCCCTAATAATCACCACACACGGCCGATACACACGGTCTACAACAACAGTATCGCCTACCGGGGTAGATACATGAACATGTGTATCAAGAGACTTACGGGGCATACCCAAATAACGAGCAAACTATAATGCCACATAAGAAAAGTTGGAACTGGGATAAAATAATATAGAAGCATCTCTGTGGCAGACTGAAACAATACATGTAATAACAGCTTCAGAAGCAATAACATCGGATCTAGTTGGAAGTGCAAAGAAACAGGCCTGACCACCACCTGATCGACCTCCCCTCTGGGGCGACCCCTAGCTGACTGTCCCCTGCCCCTAGCTGGCTGGGCGGGTGGTGGTGAAGTAACTGGCACTGGAGCTGATGATTGACCACTCTACTAAGATGAACCCCGCAAGATGACGAGGACACTGCCTCCACATATAGCCCATCTCTCCATACTCATAACAACTTCTAGGTGCTGGAGAAGAGACTGAAACACCGAAATGACTAGCATATGAACCTGGCATAGAAGAGCCCTGAACTAATGGGGCAAGGGACGAACTCTAAGCTGGAAGGGCACTAAGTGATGACTGTCCCTGATGGGAACTGTGAGAACCATAACCCGATGACGCCCCACGATAACCTGGGCCAGTTGGCTGAGCATGCCTGAATGGATGGCCTCTACCATGCTGAAACTGACCTCTCGATGAAGCACCACTATAACTACTAGATCCTCGAGGCCTTTTGGCCTCCCTATCCTCTCACTCCTGGCGATGAACCGACTTAATGTCATGGGAAATATCTATAACCTCCTCAAAAGTAGCACTAGTCACCCTCTCCTCGGTCATGAGAACACAAAGCTGATAAGTGAGGCCATCAACAAACCTCCTAATCTTCTCTCTATCTGTCGAAACCAACTAAATAGCATGACGAGCTAACTCAGAGAACAAAATAGCGAGACTGCGGCACATACTTCTCCAGAAAGAGAATGGAGAACTACTGCCAGGTAAGGGGTGATACACCAACAAGCCTACGCCTCTCAAAAGTCTCCACCAAGTGAAGGCAGCTCCAGAAAACTAATAAGTAGTGAAAGCGACCCTGTTGGTCTCCAGAATACCCGTTATACAAAGCATCCTCAAACACTTATCCAAGAAACCCTGGGCATCCTCGCCCTCTGCACCACTGAAAGTCGGAGGCTGAAGTCTACCAAACCTCTCCAACCTACGTTGCTCGTCCTCTAGCATGGCAGGAACTACATAGTCCTGAGCAACTGCAACTGGCTGGGCTGGATGTGCCCCCGGTGTCTGAAGTCCTTGCACGACCTGCTCAGGTGTGCGAGCGGCGGGAGTCTAATTGCCTCCCCTAGCCTAAGAAGTAGATGTGGCTGTAGTGACTAAAAACGCCTGAGCTAGGCCAGTGCAAACTGATAGGAACTGAGCCAAGGCCTCCTGAAGACCCGAAATCATAATGGGCACAACTGGTGCCTGAGCTGGTGCTACTGGAGCGTCCACAACTGGGACCTGATCTTGAATTGGGGTGACTAGTGGATCTGCAGGTGCTTCCCTAACTGTTGTACGGGCCACACCTCTGCCTCTACCGCGACCACAACCACATCCTCGACCTCTAGTGGCCACATCTGGTGGTACTAGTGGTCATCCATCATGGCCGGTAGCGCGTGTCCTCACCATCTGTGAGAGAATAGAATGACAGAAGTTTAGTACTTGGACCAAAAATTCGCACGACAAGAATTTCAAGAATATGAAGTTTTTCCTAATGGTTCTCCAGCCTCTCGAGGATAAATACAAACGTCTCCGTACCGATCCGTGAGACTCTACTAAACCTGCTTATGACTCATGAGACCTATGTAACCTAGGCTCTAATACAAACTTGTCATGACCCTAAACCCGAACCCGGTCGTGATGGCGCCTCTCATGAAGACAAGGCCAGCCGACACATTTCCAATCCAGTTTTAAGCAGTTAAACAATAAGAATTTTGTCTTAAACATGACATAAATCCAAAAGTAAGCAGTGATAATATAAAACAATTCATGGAATACAACCCAACACAGCTCGATACCGGGGTGTCACTAGTCATGAGCAACTACCAAATCCGGTTAATATAAGAAAGGTCTACAAAACTACTATAGAGTCACTAATAAGGGAAAAGAAATGAGACCGAGGGGGAGAAACACGGGACTGCGGACACCAGATAGCTACCTCGTGGACTCCGAAGTTTGTCGGAAGCTCTCAACTCGCACTGGCAGGATCAACAATGCCTGAATCTTCACATGAGGTACAGGGAGTAAAGTGAGGAAGCAGGAAATCACGTAAAGCACATTTGCAGACTATAATGAAGCAGTAAAACTAGTGAAAGATATGTGAAAGTCATTTAACAGAAATTAAACTTCACAAAAACCTTTTCAACAATTTAGGCAGGTAAATGACATGCAATTAAGGAAAATAAACACATAAAGGTTCGCCCCTTGGGCACAGTATCAACAAATCCGCCCCTCGGGCAATATCTCAAAACAATACCAGCCCCTCGGGCTATATCTCACATCACAATGGGTACCCGCGCTCACTGGGGGTGTGCAGACTCTTGGAGGGGCCCCTTACGGCCCAAGCGCAATATCAAGCCATCTTGTGGCATCATCACTAGGCTCTCGGCCTCATATCAACAAGCCACCTTGTGGCGTACACATCTCAGGCTCTCGGCCTCATAATCATAGTCAGTATTTCCTCACAACATAGGCCCTCGACCTTACTCAGTCAAAATCCTCACAAGCCACTGGGGCAATAGCAAAACATGATTCTCAGCTCAAAATATCATTTAAAAGATCATTTAAGTGTTCAAACAGAGTATACATGGCTGAGTTATAAAAATAGCGGAATATACATGACTGAGTTCAAGTATCAAGTCAAAACAGTGAGGAAATATCAATAATAATCCCCTAAGGGTTCAAATAGTTGGCACGAGGCCCAAATATGGCATTCAACCCAAATCATTGTGACAACAAATAGATTTCAGTCAAATACGAGGTAAAATAGTTATTCGGGATGGACTAAGTCACAATCCTCAACAGTGCACGACCCCACGCTCGTCATCAAGCATGTGCGTCACTTTAATATAGTACAACGATGTGCAATCCGGGGTTTTATACCCTCGAGACATTATTTACAATCATTACTCACCTCGATTCGGTCAAATCTCTAGCCCGCGATGCCTTTGCCCCTCGAATCGTCCTCCACTCACATCAAATCTATCCAAAATCAGAATCACAACATCAAAATATGCTAAGGGAACGAAGCCCACGTGAAAATAATTAATTTACAACTTAAATCCTGAAATTACCAAAACCCGACCCCCGAGCCCACATCTCGGATTCCGGTAAAAATCACATCAATGGATTCCTTATCACTCCCCGAGTTCATACATACCAAAAGCATCAAAATCCAACCACAAATGACCCCTCAAATCCCAATTTCTAGGTTTCCAATTTCTAGCCCTAGTTCTTCCATTTTAGGCTTAATTCCCATGATTAATTAGGTAGATTTCAAATTATTATCGAGTATTAAGTCCATGAATCTTACCTCTAAGTGATTCCCCTTGAATCCCTCTTCAAAAAGCTCCAAAAATGCTCAACAATGGTGAAAATAAACCCCAAAATTGCGGACAAGACGACTATTTAAACATTCACCCAGGTCTAAAATCCTTCTTCGTGAACGCAGTCAACGCCTCGTGTTCGCAAAACACAATTCAACTTTGATCAAAATTTCCTCTTTCATGATCGCGACTATACCCTCGCGAACGCGATGCTTTCCTCAGACCACTCTTCACAATCGCATTAACCCTCTCGCGAACGCGATGACTAAAATACCTCAAGCCCAACTGACCACTTTCCTCTACGCGAACGCGGTCCCCTTCACGCGAACGCGATGACCAAACGCCCATCCCTTCGCAAACGCGTGGCCTTCCTCGCGAATGCGAAGGCTTAAATCCCACTTTTCATCAACTGACCCTCCGCGAATGCGAGGACCCACCCGCGAATGCGAAGGTCCAAATCTTCTGCAACACACACCAGTTTTCTACAATTTTAAACATCATGAAATGGTCCGATTGACCACCCAAAACTTACCCGAGGCCCCCAGGACCTCAACCAAAAATACCAACATATCCCATAACCTCATTCAAACTTGTACCAACCTTCGGAACGCTCAAAACAACATCAAAATACCAAATTCACATCGGATTCAAGCCTAAGAATTCCAAAATCTTCTAAATTATGCTTTTGATAAAACAACCCAACCAAATCTCATCCAAATGACCTGAAATTTTGCACACACATCCCAAATGACACAATGGAACTACTGCAACTCTCAGAATTACATTACGAACCCTATATCAAAGTCTCACCTATCAACCGAAAAACGCCAAAAATCAAATTTCGCCAATTCAAGCCTAAATCTACTCCGGATCCAAAACACATTCTGATCACGCTCTTAAGTCCCAAATCACCTCCCGAAGCTATCTAAACCATCAAAACTCACATTTGAGCCCTCTAACACATAAGTCAACATCCGATTAACTTTTCCAACTTAAGCTTCCTCAAAAGAGACTAAGTGTCTCAAACCTTACCAAATCCTTTCCGAACCCGAGCCAACCGACCCGATCACTCGTAGAACCGATAGACAAAGCAATAAGAAGCAAAAATGGGGGAAATGGAGTGGCAACTCATGAGATGACTAGCCGGGTCGTCACACTAGGCAAGTCAAATATTATGAAATCATTACCCTTTTTTATTAAACATGTTTGACAATTTAAAATAATAAGTGATTAAATAGAAAAATAAATTAAATAACCCGAAATGCGGAAGATGAAAACTTAATAATTCAACCAAATACTGCTACATAATTTGAAGTACAATACTACCCGAATTTGATGTCACAAGTCACGGACTGTCTAAGAATACTACAAATAAGGTCTGAATGAAATACATAAGTCTGTCTCTAAATAAGTAAAAACAGAAAAAGAAAAGATAGGAGGAGACGCCAAGGCCCGCAGAAGCCTACACGACTACCTTGGGTCGCCTGAATGGACTGAAGACAACACCCTCACTGCGGTCCAAATGCTCCGGTATCAGTATCTGCACATAGTGCAGAGTGTAGTATTAGCACAACCGACCCCATATGCTAGTAAGTGCCTAGCCTAACCTCGACGAAGTAGTGACGAGGCTAGGACCAGACTACCAAATAAAGCTGTGCAGTTAAATCATATGCAACGAAAATAAAAGCAGATAATTACAGCTAAATTTGGGCGGGGGAAACATGCTGCGGGAGTAACAGATAACAACAGAATAACATTAGAAAAATGTAAGGAACGCCATAAATTAATTACCAGCAAAAGATAAGGAAATAAGGAAAACAAGTACATATGTAATACCGTTGCAGGCGTGCAACCCGATCCCATTTCATATAGTACCGTTGCAGGCGTGCAACCCGCTCCCAATTCATATCTTACCGTTGCAGACGTACAACCCGCTCCCATTTCATATATTACCGTTGCAGGCGTGCAACCCGCTCCAATTTCATGTATTACCGTTGCAGGCGTACAACCCACTCCCATTTCACATATTACCGTTGCAGGCGTGCAACCTGCTCCCATTTCACATATTACCATTGCAGGCGTGCAACCCGTTCCCATTTCATGTATTACCGTTTCAGGCGTGTAACCCGCTCCCATTTCATTTATCAACACCAATCATAAAAGAATCCCGGCAAGAGAACAAAAGTATAACAACAACATCCTGGCAAGAGAACAATAATGTATCAACAACATCCCGGCAAGGGAATAATAATATTACAACAACATCCCGACAAGGGAACAATAATATTACAACAACATCCCGTCAAGGGAACAATAATATTACAACAACATCCCGACAAGGGTGTGAGCACGTGATTTTTGTCCGAATAATAATATTCCTACAAAAGTCACAAACGGTTTTTGCATTTGAGTATTTATTATTTTAGGAATTTATAGTAATTATTTGGTACTTGTTTGCATTTAGTTACATTTTGGTACATATTTAATATTTTTAAAAAAATCATGGGAATTACCCTAAAATGTTCAATTTTCATGCATTGCATTTTTAGGTTGATATTTGCATTTGTAAGTTTAAGTTGTCAATTAATTGCATTAATAGACAAAAATAAAAAATGACCATCTTTCTCATCTTTAGCTTTTAATCCCAAAATAGCAATTTCCTTGCATTGGTTTTAAGTTAATTACTTATGTTTAGCTTTAAAAATATAATTTTACAAATCAAATTTTAGTCTAGGATTTTTAATTAATTTTAGTAGTTTAAAAATCAAGAAAAATCAAAATAAATAAAAAGGGGGGAAATCTTGAATAAAACCTGAATTTGGGCCAAACTAATGTTCTGAAGCCCAAATATTTCGCCCATATCACCCTTAACCACGCCCAACCCAGCCCAACCAGACCAGCCCTTGAACTCGCCCCATTTCCCTCTTTAAATTCCAGCCCTCTATCCTAACCCATCCAACGGCCCAGGTTTTATTTTTCCCCATATATAATCCTCTTTATAACACAAAATAAATCCTAAACCTAATCTATACAACTCCTCCGAAGTGGCGCTGCCTTCATCTGCGCCTGGTTCGCTTAAAAATCGCCCAACTCGCCTGAGTTTTCAGACGAGTTCTTCCTCAAACTCATCCCACATGGTCCCCTCCTCTCCAACATGGCATAACCGTTCTCTAACTGAATATTTTCAGCATTACGCCACTCTCACGCGCTTTTAATTTTCTGGGACGAATCCCGGTTAAATGGGAGCGGTTGGATGTGACAAATCACATCCACCCCTTCCATTTGTCTGGGTTTTGTTCTATGTGAGATTGGGTTCGTTTCTTGCGGATTTGGGGATTTCTTGGAGAAGAGTGCATAAGCTTCGAGAGTTGAGTATATATAGTGGGTTTTCAGAAATTTTGGAGAGAAGAAAAATTTCGGAGATTTGTTCTGAGAATATTTAGAATTTTTTCATCCAAAAAAAAAGGTTTTTGTTTCTTCTGATAATTTAGGTCGTCCTTTTGATTTAGTTTTTTTTCAGTTTATTCTTTGATTTCCAGAAACAGAAAAATCCAAAAAAAATTATTGCATGTATTTAGCTTCTTTATTTGATTTTCCAACGATAGAATTTGGTTAAGGATGGTTTGAGTTCGTCAGAGTTGAAGATCATTTTTCTGTTTTGAGTTTTGTTAGTATTTCGTGTTTCTCGTTGCGGCCTCGTCTCTTTATTTCCAGCAACACTAGGAAAGAAGGATTTGGTTGTAAACGATACTTCCCATTGCTGTTGTTAAAGGAAGGATTACTTAATAGGTGGATTTCCTTTTTCTCTCTCTTTATCTTTCTTGAACCGAGCCTCAAAAGAGCCATTTAAGGAAAGGTGGAATTTTCGTTTGAATGGTTTCAGTGATTGATTGACTTCTAAAACTTTTGTCTTATCTAGAAATTATGTGTTCTCATTTGTTTGTTTAGTTCTCAGTCCATTATTATCCGTGTGTATTCTGTTTGCGAATAGTTCCGAGCCTAAAACCAGTTGTTCAATGAAATGATATAGTTTGTTGTGTGTTCATTGTCAAAAATGAGATTCGCGTCCATGCTTGCTATTGTTTGGATCCATGAATCAACGGTTAAAATCTTGTTGAAAAACCACTTTACTCATTGTTAGAGTTCAGAATCTTTAAGATACATAAGTGGTTTGCTGAAATAGCTTTTTGTTAACAGAGCTAAGTCAGACAGTGAACTTCCATGCTTGCTATTGTTTGGATCCATGAATCAATGGTTAAAATCTTGTTGAAGAACCACTTTACTCATTGTTAGAGTTCAGAATCTTTAAGATACATAAGTTGTTTGCTGAAATAGCTTTTTGTTAACAGAGCTAAGTCAGACAATGAACTTCCAATAATTACTCTTTGAACATCATTTTCTTGAGTAGATTAAGTCCAGGTCTTTCTTTCGTCTATTAATCTATTTCATTTCCCTATGATTCATATATTTTAGACCCCTGTTGCTTAAGCCTGACTTCTTCACTTCTCATGAATATTTGGTTCTTGATTCTTGATATCATGAGTCTCAATGGATTTTATAAGATATTGGTACTAAATTTTTAATAGCACACGGTGTAAAGGTTTTTCCAAGGAATTTTAGGCTTAGACTAAGATTTTTTTTTATCCGATGGACAATGAAATCTGTTGGATTTGAGTTTATTTTGTCATCCTTTCTTTATTGTGAGTTTGTGGGAAGTTGCCCTGTTTTGCTTGATGTATTTTGGATAAAACATTTTGGATAGAGTTCTGTTAATTCTTTTAGTTAAGTTACGAGTTAGATACCATTGTTAAGTTAGCGTATTATTTCGTTTATTTATATTGATTTAGCATTTTTTTTCTTAAAATGCAAACGATTTTAAATTTTGAGTATGAATGCAAATTAATCATGCAAGGTAGTAACTGGGAAAGAATTTCGGATAGTGTTTGATGTAGCTTGCTTTAAGCGCGATTAGTACCAAATTATCATGACTACGGGTATGGTTCCCGTGACGTAGTTGTGACGCCTAATTTCAAATTAGTTTATATGAATATCCATAGTTCATTCAGTTGAATAATTTTGAGGCGTGTCATTCATACATTTGAATCTTATAACTTATGGCCCTCATATTTATAACTTAGGCACTAAAAAATGAATCTCGTAGTTTAGGCACGTAATTTAATTATTACAACTACGGGTACGGTTCCCGTGACGTGGTTGTGATACTAGTTTTTTTTAAATTAGATATAAGTTGGAGTATTTTGGTTTGCCTTAGCTGAATACAAATCTTTTATTTTAAAATAATTTGAGGTGCGCCATATACAAATAAAACCCATAACATATGGACCTCACATAAATACAAAATTAGTATAGAAAATGCTGTGAACTTTCGTAGTTTGCCTTAAGCACGTTAATTAAATAATTGTTATAGCTATGGGTACGGTTCCCGTGACGTGGTTATGACTCTTAAATTCTAAAATCCGGGGGTTCCCGTGATAGCTCTGGCGACGTTGCTGGGGACCCGAACCCAGGATCTCTGGTTCAGGGTTCAGAATTCGAGCTTAGAATAATTGTTATATTTGGCTTTATTTATTATCTAGTTTTATTTACGTGTTTGGGCCTAATATGCTAAATGTTGCTTTTTATCGCTTTGATATTATCTAAACTGTATATAAACTGCTATGAAACCCCTCTCTTCTATCTTTTGAGGAGTGCACGCTGGCGTGACTTCCTTCTGTTAGTGTCATATCCCAAATTAGAATGAGGTTCAGACAAGTTGCAATGCCGGATGATCTTTTGGTTACCGACACGCGGCCTCCCCTCGGCTCGAGTTGTCCGCTCGGGTAAGCCAGGTCTAGAACAATATACCCAGATTTTATACCTAGAATAACTCAGCCTCATGTCGGATCCCTAGTAGGAACGCTTGTTTATATTATGTGCATTTGATGTTGGGGACTCAACACAAGGGTTGGGTCCATCTAGGACAAGCGTACCCGAAAATAAAAGACCAACATGGTGCATTTTTATGTGCTACCTGTGCGTTTAATTTGTTTCGAATTGCATGTTGACCGGCTTCTAGATTGAGTGAGGAAAACCAAAAGAAAACCAAGTTGAGGTATGAGAGAGGATTTCACCCGTTTCCCAAAAATGGTACCCAAAATGTCCCGAAACTCTGCCGAATTTTTGAAAAAAAAAAGAGAAGAAAAAGATTCCTTGAAAAATAAAGAAAAGAAGAGTTTCTTGAAAAGAGAAGAGTTAGTCCAAAATATTTTTTTTATTTTTATGTCAAAACTAGCTGAACTACGCGAGTTTGATTCTCACTGGACGTGGGATACGTAGGCAACCCTCATCGGGTCCAGCCCCGCATTTTGAAAATTTTGAAAAAAAAAACACATGAAGTGTCATCATTTTGTTGTAAATAAAGTGGGTGATGCCGTTTTGTCTAAATAACCGAATGTCCCAGCGGGACGCTAGAAGGCTGCTTTGCAAAAATAGCCACTGATGGTTTCTTTGTTAATTTTGGCCATTAGCGAACACAGCCCTAAGAACTTCCATTCCGAAGTAATGAAAGGCTGTATTCGCAAAAGTAAACCTGATTTATTTTTGCAAAAAATAAGCCTTTTGCCAATTTTCAAATAAGATTCACTTTGTCTTTAAACCAACTGCCTTAATCTAAATATGCAGAATGAGCACGAGTCAAAATTTACCAATGAAGGTCATGTCCAAGATTTTGTTGGATATACTTGTGTGGTGGGAAGATTTGGGTAAAGAAGGACGAGATGTGGTCAACCTTTATTTGGGAGGGCTCACTAGATTGATGAAGATCAGGCCTAGAGGAGACATAATAAGGGCACTTGTAACGTTTTGGGACCCAACTCACAACGTGCTACATTTCTCAGATTTTGAACTTATGCCCACCTGGAAGAGATAGGGGTTATATAGGAAGTACCGAAGGTCTAAGGCATAAGTATCTGGTCTCTCCAAGAACCGTTACCCCTCACAAGTTCCTAGATTTGCTAAAAATAAGCAGGTTGGGGGGGGGGAGGGTCCAGTACGCAGATTTGGCGGTCGGTTTTTCCACTCTATGCTTCATATACCAGAGGTACAAGCATGTAGGAGGATTTGACAACCCAGAAAGTGGGGTTTGTAGCAAAGGGAATCGAGCAAAATGGGATGAGCATAGGTTCTTCGCTTTCATGGTAGCTTTCTTAGGTCTCGTGGTGTTTCCCCGGAAGGATGAGAATATCGATCTGCGGGTAGCTGGAGTGGTCAATATCTTGATTACCAATGCCAAGAGTACCCTCGCCCCTATGATAGTGTCTGAGATATACTGAGCTCTCACAACTTGTAAAGCTGGGGCAGACTTTTTTGAGGGATGCAATTTGCTATTACAAATGTGGATGATTGAGCATCTGTGTCACTGCCCTTAATATATGAGTTATGGATCCACGGAGAAAAGCTGCATTGAAGAGTTCGACACAAGGATCTCAGGGTTCAAGTTGCCAGAAGGGTTTGGAGAATAGGTAACCCGCCTTCGCTCTATCACTGCGGGGCAAATAGAGTGGATACTGGGTTGGCTTCTGTTGAAGAAATTGTGTATATGCCTGCCACCGGTCCTTACCTCCTCCTAATGGGTCTTTGAGGCATTCAGCCTTACGCTCCATACCGGGTGATGAGACAGTTGGGGAGATGCCAAGTGACGCACCCAGAAGAAGATCTTAGTGTTTATGCGGTCGAAGTCAGCTCCGACGGCCAATTTCATGAAGAAATAGTTCATCATATTTGGAACGAGTGCCAGTATTTGATAGCAAACACTCGAGTGCATGACCTATCTAGACCGCCTATCTTTCTTGGTATAGAAAGAAGAACACCGTAAGGGTCGAACCTGAAAGACCAACCAAAAAGCCTCACATTCAGGAATTTGTTGAAGTATCGCACGAGCAGTATGCTTTGTTGGCCAAGGAGAATGAGTACAAGGCCATAATAGGAAAATTGGAAAAACAAGTTAGAGATCTTCAATTTGAGAATGGTTTGCAAGCCGCTGCGGATGAGGGCAAAAAGAAAAAGCTAGCCAAAGAAAATGACACCCTCCGAGCCCAAATTCAGGAAATGAATATAGCAGCCAAAAACCCCGCCAGAAGTGCAAAAGATGAAAAGCTTATAGGTAACCTTAGGTAGAAAGTGGGTGAATATGGTTTTGATCTGAAAAAGGCCGAGAGCGAACTGGCAAAGGCTCAAACAAAATTGGCTAAGAATGCGGAGGAACGAGCACGTTTGGTTCAACAGTTAGAAGAGAAATATGACAATGGAGTCGTGGGGTTAAAGAAAAAGATCATCGTCCTTGAGAACAAAATGACCAAGCAGGCAAAAGATTCAAAGCAGATAGAGAACACTGCTATGCCCTGATGTCGTAGCTAGAAAAAGACCTATAGCAGCTTCAAGAGCAGAATCATACAGCTAAACAAGTTTTGGATGCCAGATCTGAGCAGATCGGACGGTTGCTACTGGAGAAGGGTATTATCAGGGAAAGGGTTAGAAGAATTGCAGACTACATTGTGATGAAGTGCAACAAGTGTGAAGACATGACCAGATCCATGTTATTCGCTTCAGTTGTGATTTTTTCCAGATAGATCATGGATTACTTGTTTCTCCTCCAAGAAGATATGGCGCAAAGGCCCGCAACAAGGCCAACTAGAGAAGCGGTTAAGGCACTTATGTATTCTTGACTTTGTTTGTTCGAGTCTGTATTTCGTTTATTTTCGAGTCTGTATTGTCAGTTTGTTAGTTCATTTTCGAGTCTATATTTTCAGTTTTCTTTTGAAGTTGTTAGTCCATTCATCGAGTCTGTCAGTCTTTATGTTTATCTATATAGGGGAAGTTGTCAAGATGTTTTATTTTATGAAAATTTGAAAACCTCAAAAATGTTTTTTTATTTATTTCGCACATGTTCCCAGAACTACGCTTGGTCTGATTTATGCGGCGTCATGATACATAGGAAATCCCCATAGGATTCGATCATAACCGTGAAATGAAAAAAAAAAGAAAGAAAACAAGGAAAATTGCGGGAAAGAAATAGTGGCAAAGCCAGAGAGGAAAAATGAGAGAATAAAGGAATAAAAACAAGAACCAAGAAAAGAAAAACAAGAATGAAAAAGAGAGAGAGAGAAATTGCAAAATGGAAATTAGTGAAAGCCGGGATGACGCAAGAAGCCATTCAAATGCAAAATAGAAATGGTTAACTGCTTAGGTGCATTGCATCCCCAATGTGCGGTTGCCTATCAAGTAACAGGCAGGTGGTTAGTTTGTTTGGCATTCTGTCAACTCACCCGTACAACACCAGGTCCAAAGACAAGTTGATCATGACTGGCCAAGAACTGGATGCAAGTGTTATTGATCCGTCAAGGGAGGGAGAAGAATCTGATGTTAATATGAAAGATGAGTTGCATAAGTTGAAACACCAAATGGCGGAGATGTACCAAACTTGGATGAAAGGGCACCCACCACCATCAAACCCCGCCAACCCTGCTTTCGTCCTGCCACTGGCTCAATCCCAAGAACCTCCCACTATTGATTCATCTCCAGGCTTCCCCATTTACCACCACTACCAAGGCACCACTTCTCAAACCCCACAAGCACCAGCACCCAAACCAATCCCATACCCCCTCCACCAGCCACCCTATTTTTGTGGTACCCCCACTCGCTACACTCCATCGATCCTCCAGTGAGCCCTTATTCCAGACTCAGGATAACCATTACTATCCCCTGGAGCCTACTTTCAAGGCCCCAAAGCATTACTCCTACACTCCTTGTGTCGACCTCCTAATTCAGACTGAGAAACCACCTAAAAACCTAGAGCAGGAGGAAATGCTCAGGAAGGTAAGAAGCATAGAACAATCATTCAGAAACATGCAAGGATTGGGAGGCTAGGTGAGCGTAGCCTACAAAGATTTGTGTCTATTTCCTGATGTTCAGTTGCCTATAGGATTCAAGATGCCTAAATTTGATCTATTTGATGGGCACGAAGACCCGATGGCCCACTTGAGGGGATTTTGTAGTAAAATGAGAGGAGCTAGTGGGAAATATGAGCTGTTGATGGCGTACTTTAGCAAGACATGGAGTGGCGCAACATTGGAGTGGTACACTCATCAGGATCACAGCAAATGGTATACCTAGGATAATTTGGCCCAAGCATTCGCTCGTCATTTCCAATACAACATCGAGATTGTTCAAGATCATTTGTCTTTGACTAAGATTTAGAAGAGGCCTAGTGAAAGTTTCAGAGAATATGGTTTTCGCTAGAGAGAACAAGCGACAAGAGTTAACCCCCTGATGGAGGTGAGCGAAGTGGTGGAGTACTTTCTGCAGGCTCTAGAGCCTACTTACTTCAGCCATATGATATCGTCCATAGGCAAGTCTTTCAACGAGGTAGTGAAGATGGGTGTCATGGTGGAAGAAGGGCTTAAATCAAGCAAAATCATGAGCTACCCGGCTATTAAAGCTACTACCCAAGCCATTCAGAATGGTACTGGAGGAGTGATTGGAAAGAAGAAGAAAGAAGATGTTGCAACAATTGATTCAGGATCATAGTTTGGACCCAGGGGCCCGTCACACCATTATACTCAGCCTCGACCCCACCACCAAACCTACACTCAAACCGCATATAATCCGCCCCAGCATTACTTCCCATCACCAGACCCTTATATTTCTGTCCACCACGCCCATACATATACTCAACCTCCTACCTACTCACAATAGCGCGTCCCAGCCCCACAAAGCACCTACTCAACTCTACAAAATGCTTACCCACCCCCATGAGCCTACCGAAACCCTGCCGGCCCAGGTTTCCGACCCAATCCAGCATTCAAAAATGATAGGTTGCAGCGGAAGAAAACCTTCACCCTATTAGGGAAATCTTATACCGGCTTATTTCATAGATTGAGGTAGCTGGATATGCTGAGGCCAATTGAGTCGAAATAGACAAACCCTCCTCGAAAGAATCTTGATTACTCCGTAAGCTGTGAATATTGTTCTGGTACTCTGGGGCATGATACGAAGAAGTGTCAGCAATTGAAAAATGCCATCCAGGAGCTCATTGACACAAATCGGATTGAAGTCCAAACTCCAGAGGTACCCAACATCAGCCAGAACCCATTGCCAACCCATGAGGGAACAAACATGATCGAGATAATACACAAGTAGGGGAGCCCAAGAAGCATTCATAGTCCGTCATGATGATTCGGTCCAGTGAGGTCAAGACAGTCAAAAAACTAATGGTTGAAGGATCAGTGAACAAGTTAAGCATGATAAACGGTGAACCGTCTGTGGTAATTAAGAAAAGATCCCCAAATGATGTTGTAGCAAAGTAAGAAAAGTAAAAAGTGGTCGTGCCAGGGTTGGCAAACAATCCTGTCATAATTGTAGAGGGTGCCCGTATGGACCCTGTCATCATCAAGCCTGTAACCCAGTTGCCGGTAATTAACAGTAAGGCTATCCAATGGAACTATGAACGGGTGATAGTGACCTATAAGGGGAAGGAAGTGAAAGAAAAAGTCAATGAGGCCCAAGTATTAACTCATTTGGGGAGATGTTTTGCCCCGGAAGAGTTAAGAAAAGCTAAAACATCCAGAGATAATCAAGTTCCAGTAAAGAAAGCAGTCATTGAAGAAGAGGCGGAGGAGTTTCTGAGAAAGATGAAGGTACAAGATTATTGCATCGTGGAGCAGCTGAGAAAGACGCTTTCTCAGATTCCTTGTTATTTTTGCTAATCCATTCAGACGCGCATCGTCGGGCCCTTATGAAAATTATGAACGAGGCTCATGTCTCCGACAAAATTTCAGTAAACCATCTGGAGAAGATTGCCAACAAAATATTTAAGGTGAACAGGGTCACCTTCTCTGATGACGAGTTGCTTGTGGAAGGTACTGAACACAACAAAGCTCTCTATCTTACGGTAAAATGTGAAGATTTTGTGGTCACCAGGGTATTAGTTGACAATAGTTGCAGTGCAAATATCTTCCCTCTCTCTACTCTAAACAAGCTGAAAGTTGATAATATGAGGATTCACAAGAACAACATATGCGTCCGAGGTTTTGACGGTGGAGGAAAAGACTCGATTGGTGATATAGTGCTTGAATTGATAATAGGATCGGTGGAATTCACCATGGAGTTTCAGGTACTGGACGTAGCCGTCTCTTACAATTTGCTGTTAGGTTGACCTTGGATTCATGCCGCCAAAGTAGTCCCGTCCACTTTACACCAGATGGTCAAGTTCGAATGGGATAGACGTAGATCATCATGCACGACGAGGAAAATTTGTGTGCTCACAGTAATGCCTCCGTTTCGTTTATTCAGGGTGAAGATGATAAAGGGCCTTGGGTCTATCAAGTTTTTGAAATAGTACCGGTCGAGAAGGTTCTAGAGGGGGAACGTATTCCAACTCCAAAGATAACCTCTGCATCCGTCATGGTGGCCTCTAAAATGCTGAAAAATGGCTTTGTGCCAGGTAAAGGTCTGGGTGCATCCCTGCAGGGTATCATACAGCTAGTGTCCCTACCTAAGAATTTGGGTACATTCGGTATTGGATTCAAACCTACAGCGGTAGATTTGAAAAGGGCTAAAAGGTTGAAACAGAAGGCGTGGGCACTTCCGAAGCCTATCCCGCATCTCTCCAGGTCTTTTGTCAAGGCTGGTGCTAGAAAACGCCTAGTGAGGACAGTTCCAAGTTCTGTGGTTGATATTGATGGGGAGTTAATTGAAAGGTTCCAGAGGTTGTTCGATGATGTGAATATGGTAGAAGTTGGAGAAAGTTCTAGCAAAGCGGACGTGCAGTTCGTCGGGTCGAATGTAAAGCTTAACAATTGGAAGGCTACTCTTCTCCCTACTCGGAAGGAGTCTTGGTTGTTTGTTTTGTTTTCCTTTCTATCTGGCTCATTCCTGGGTTGTGACCTAGATTTTTGTTTTTTTTGATGTACAAACTTTGCTATCCTTTATTTTCAATGAAATGCAATTTCCCTTTTCCATCATTACCGATAGTTTTATTTTTTTTTCTTTTTTTCTATGTACAGTTCTTTTTATGCTGGTTTCAATGACATGACATGCATGAGGAATCTTCGGCCAAGTCTTAAAAGTCAATCTAATTCTGAAATAATAATCCAAGAAATAGAGTGTGATGAGTCAGAATATGATGAGGATGAGGCCTTTGAAGAGATTAGTAAGGAACTATGTCATTTTCAAGAAAAAACCAAGCCTAATCTGAATTAAACAGAAGCAATCAATCTAGGGGACCCGGATAATGTCAGAGAAACTAAGATAAGTGTTCATCTTGAACCACAAATCAGGGAAGAAATAATTAACGCATTGTTCGAGTATAAGGATATTTTTGCATGGTCGTATGATGACATGCCAGTCTTGAGTACCGATTTGGTGGTCCACAAATTGCCAATTGATCTAGCATTCCCTCCCGTTAAGCTGAAGTTGAGAAAGTTCAAAACTGACATGAGTGTGAAGATTAAAGAAGAAGTCACAAAGCAGCTTGATGCAAAAGTCATTCGAGTCACGTAGTATCGCACGTGGTTAGCCAATGTTGTGCCCGTGCCGAAGAAAGATGGTAAGACCAGAGTGTGTGTTGATTACCGTGACCTCAACAAAGCAAGTCCAAAAGATAATTTCCCACTGCCAAATATCCACATTTTGATTGATAATTGTGTAAAGCATGAGATTGGGTCTTTTGTGGACTGCTAAGCGGGGTATCATCAAATTTTAATGGATGAGGAAGATGCAGAAAAGATGACATTCATCACGCCGTGGAGAAAATATTGCTACCGGGTCATGCCTTTTGGTTTGAAGAATGCTGGGGAAATACATGAGGGCAATGACTACGTATTCCATGACATGATACACAAGGAGATTGAGGTTTACGTGAACGATGTGATCATAAAGTCCAGGAAGCAGTCTGACCACGTCAGAGATTTGAGAAAGTTTTTTCAGAGGCTCCGCAGGTACAATCTTAAGCTCAACCCTGCAAAGTGTGCATTTGGTGTTCCATCTAGGAGACTATTGGGGTTCATCGTCAGCCGGCGAGGCATTGAGTTGGATCTATAAAAAATCAAGGCTATCCAGGAATTACCACTGCCAAAGAACAAGACCGAGGTGATGAGTCTGCTAGGGAGGCTGAACTACATCAGTAGGTTTATTGCTAAGCTCATGACAACTTGTGATCCCATCTTTAAGTAGCTAAAGAAGGATGTTGCAGTCAAATGGACGGATGAGTGTCAGGAAGCATTTGATAAGATAAAAGAGTATTTGTCGAACCCACCTGTGTTGGTCCCGTCAGAACCCTTTGATTCTTTATTTGACAATCCTGGATAATTTATTTGGTTGTGTGTTGGGTTAGGATGACATCACTGGCAGGAAAGAGCAAGCCATCTATTATCTCAGCAAGAAGTTCACTTCTTACGAGGTTAAGTATACTTCCCTTGAAAGGACATGTTGCGCCCTGACTTGGGTAGCACAGAAGCTGCAGCATTATTTGTCATACTACACTACTTACCTCATTTCTCACCTAGATCCTCTAAAGTATATCTTTCAAAAGCCCATGCCCACAGGAAGGCTTGCAAAATGTCAGATCTTGCTCATAGATTTTGACATTTTATATGTGACTCGGACAACGATGAAAGCCCAAGCTTTGGCCTGTCACATGGCCGAGAACCTGGTGGATGAAGAATATGAACCTTTGAAGACTTACTTTCCCGATGAAGAGGTAATGTATATTGATGAGGTCGAGAAGGATGAAAAGCCCGATTGGAAACTTTTCTTTGATGGGGATGCTAATATGAAAGGTGTTGGGATAGGGGTAGTGCTTGTTTCTGAAGCAGGGCATCACTATCCCCTATTACGGCCCAGCTGCGTTTTTTCTGTACCAACAACATGGATGAGTACGAGGCATGCATTCTGGGGCTAAGGCTAGCTGTAGATATGGGAATCCAGAAAGTCTTGGTCTTGGGAGACTCGGACCTTCTGGTGCACAAGATTCAAGTAGAATGAGAGATACAGGATTTAAAGCTTATACCGTATTGACAATGTCTGCATGATCTTTGTCACTGGTTTCGATCAATAGAATTCAGGCATATTCCAAGGATCCATAATGAGGTTGCCGATGCTTTGGCTACATTTGCGTCAATGTTGCACCATCCGGGCAAAGCTTATGTTGACCCTATGCATATTCAAGTTCGTGATCAGCACGCCTATTGTAATGTGGTTGAGGAAGAACTCGATGGTGAACCATGGTTCCATGACATTAGAGAGTATATCAGGATGGGGGTATATCTGGTGCAAGCCACGAGTGATCAAAAAAGAACAATTCGGCATTTGACTAATGGATTTTTATTGAGCGGGGGAGTCTTGAACAAAAGAACTCTAGATCTTGGGTTGTTGAGGTGCATCGATGCAAAGCAAGCCACGACTATCATGATCGAAGTACATTTCGGAGTCTGCGGGATGCATATGAGTGGGTATGTTCTGGCAAAGAAAATTCTCCGAGCAGGTTATTATTGGCTCACCATGGACCGAGATTGCATCAGTTTTGTGCACAAGTGTCGTCAATGTCAAGTACACGGATATTTGATTCATTCTCCACCATCTGAATTGCACACAATGTCCGCACCATGGCCCTTTGTTGCTTGGGGTATGGATGTCATCGGACCAATTGAGTCAACAACATCCAATGGGCATAGGTTCATTCTGGTGGCCATTGACTATTTCACTAAGTGGGTTGAAGCTAAAACTTTCAAATCTGTGACCAAGAAGGCAATGGTCGACTTTGTTCATTCGAATATCATTTGTCGGTTCGGAATCCCAAAGGTAATCATCACAGACAATCGTGCTAATCTTAATAGTCATCTGATAAAGGAAGTGTGTCAACAATTTAAGATTACGCATCGAAATTCCACCCCATACCACCCCAAGGTGAATAGAGCAGTCGAGGCAGCCAACAAGAATATAAAGAAAATACTTCGGAAAATGGTACAAGGGTCCAGTCAATGGCATAAGAACTTGCCTTTTGCTTTGCTAGGTTATTGCACTGCTGTTCGCACTTCAATAGGTGCAACTCCTCATTTGTTGGTATATAGCACTGAGGCAGTGATACCTGCGGAAGTTTAAATTCAATCCCTTCGGATTGTTGCTGAAGCCGAAATTGATAATGATGAGTGGGTCAAGACCCGTCTGGAGCAATTGAGTTTGATTGATGAGAAGAGATTGGCAGCAGTGTGTCATGGCCAATTGTATCAAAAGAGAATGGCAAGAGAATACAACAAGAAGGTGCATGCTCGAAAATTTGAAGTGGGTCAGCAAGTATTGAAACACATCCTTCCACATCAGGCTGAAGCAAAAGGCAAGTTTGCCCCAAATTGGCAGGGGTCGTTCACCATAACGAGAGTGTTGTCCAATGGTGCTTTGTATTGAACAGATATAGAAGGAAAATGTGTAGATATGGCTATCAATTCTGATGCAGTCAAAAGATATTATTTATGATTTCTTTGGTTTAAATTGTGTTATTTGTACTTGGCATGTTTTGAAGATTGGAATGATGAAGGCATTTTATTCTGCTATCTAAACACTTTATCCTTTGGTAACCCTTTGAGCCTTATTTATTTCCTCTCATACCCCTCTTCTGGAGTCAGTAGCAAAATTTGAAAACACGAACGTAAAAGCTAAGTGAAGAAAAAAAGGAAAAAGAAAAGAAAAAAAGGAAAAAGAAAAGAAAAAAAGATAAGAGAAAAAGAGAAAGAAAGGAATGAAAAGAGTGAAAAAAACAAGAAGAGAAAAAAAAGAAGAAGAAAAAAAAAGAGAAAGAAAAGAAAAGAGGAAAGTAACAACAACAAAGCAATTCCTATATCATGAACTACGTTCGATCTGATTCCTTTTAAGGATACGTAGGCAGCCTCACTGTTCGGTCCCATCAAAAATAAAAATTCAAAAGTCCCCAAGCAAAGAAATTGGGGCAGAAGTTGTAAGAGATCTGATTCCAAAGTTGTAATTTTAAACCCATTCAAGCTGTTTTGAGCCTTTATAATACCTTTTCTTTCTAACCCTATCCAAAAGCCCACATTACGGTCTAAAGAAAGACCTTCCGATCAGTCTTCGAGAGATGCCAAGTGGAGCAAGCAGAGGTGTAATTCATATCAGGGGAAACACTCTGTTCTAAGCAAGAAAAATGAAAAAATGAGAGAGTTTTATTAGTGAAAACCTTCACGGGCACCATAAGGCAATGGAAAGCTGAGAGAAATTAAAAATGAGAGAGTCTTATTGGTGATAACCTTTACAGGCACCATAAGGCGACAGTGAGTTGAGAGGTGAATAAACAAGAGAGGTTTGTTGGTGAAAACCCTTTAGGGCACCGCAAACTGAACAAGGTCAGTGACTTGGGGAAGAGATCGGGTTATGGAGATCTCGGGCATAAGGTATGACAACTGAAAGGATTGACTGAATGAACTAGGCTGATTAATCCAAAATGCATGTCATGATCATTGATGCAAGCAACCTCACTCAGATAAGTCCCTTTTCCTTTTCTTCCTCAAATAGTCCTTCTGTTTTGGGTTTTCTTCTCTATTCATAACTCTCGAAGTCATTGCATTTCATTTCCTTTTGGGTCTTCTTCTCTAAGGTTTTTTCAATGTTAGCCTTGCAAAGCAAAAGAAAGGATCACAAAGCTCATTACCAACTTTCAAATTGCACAAAAGCAAAGTGCGGCCAGCATGCCAGGAATAACATGATGCAAAATGAAAAATAAGGTGTTCAAGTGACCAAGTGGTTTTGTGAATTGTGGGGAGAATTACAGAGGTTCAGATGAGAAAGATAGATATGTTAAAACAATAGGTTGACTATAGAGCACTCGGGTCATTCAGGGTCCTGTGGTTGAAATTCAGTCAGAAAGGCAAACAACTCTTGGCCAGTTCAGAGCGGCTCAAAGCAAAGCACGGAAGCGAAAGGGTCACCCTCAGCAAGAATGACACAAACTAACCACCACATTTTCAAACTGACAAGATTTTTCTTTTATTGAAACAGGGGCAGAAAATTTCGTTTATTTCGGAGAAACCCTCCATAAGGAAAGCAAGAGCCAGATAGGCTCGACAGTAACTTCTAGTACACTCTTGGATAACAGGATTTGGTAAAGTTTTGAGACCCTCGCGAATGACAAGGTCTGACGAGAGGTCTACTTTTGGGAAGTATAATTTGACATTTAAGTTTTCACTTTTGAGATGAGGCTTGGTTTGAAATTTTCAAATAAAGGAATTTAGCTTAGAATTTATTTTGATATAAAGATTTGGTTAACACTCACAGATGTTCCCAATATCAAACTGGGGCAGAAAAATTTTCTTTGTTTTATCTGTTTGTTCAAATCAGGCTCCCACTTGAAGAACAAGGAAGACAACACGAGTTTCAAGAATAGAAAGCATTTTCGGCTCAAGCAATCAGGCACCCACCTGGAGAAACAAGGGAAGACAGTTCAAAAGAAAAGCAGTTTCAAGAAGAGGACAAGTCAGGTTCAGCGATCAGGTGCCCACCTGGAGAACAAGGGAGAACAACTCAAGTTTCAAAGGGGAACGGTGCGAGTTAAGCAATCAGGCGTCCACCTGGAGAATAAGGGAGAACGACTCAAGTTTCAAAGGAAAATAATTTTAAGTAGCAAGAGAAAATGGTTCGAGTGTCTGCAATCAGGCGCCCACCTGGCAAACAAGGGAAAACAATTCATGTTTCAGAGGAAAGGAATACAATTCAAGTGTTGGAAATCAGGCACCTACCTGGATAACAAAGGGAAAGCAGCAATGTTCAAAGGAAGACAGTTCAGGTCCAGCAATCACGAGCCCACCTGGACAACCAGGGAAAATGAGTCAAGTTTCGAGGGAAAAGCAGTGCAAGTGTTGGTAATCAGGCACCCACCTGGAGAACAAAGGGAAAGTAGCATTTTTCAAAGGAAGAAGGTTCAAGTTCAGCAATTAGGAACCCACCTGGAGAACAAGGGAAAACAAGTCAAGTTTTGAGGAGAAACAGTGCAAGTGTTGGAAATCAGGCACCCACCTGGAGAACAAGGAGAAGCAGTTCAAGTCTCAAGGAATAATAGTAAAGTTTCGGCAATCAGGCGCCCACCTGGAGAGCAAGGGAATACAATTAAAGTTTTGGCATTCAGGCGCCTACCTAGAGAGCAAGGGAATACAGTCAAAGTTTGGCAATCAGGCACCCACCTGGAGAGCAAGGGAATACAGTTCAAGGTTTGGCAATCAGGCGCCCACTTGGAGAGTAAAGGAATACAGGTCAAGTTTTAGCAATCAGGCCCCTACCTGGAGAGCAAGGGAATACAGTTAAAGTTTTGGCAATCAGGCGCCCACCTAGATAGCAAGGGAACACAGTCAAAGTTTTGGCAATCAGGCGCCCATCTAGAGAGCATGGGAATACAGTTCAAGTTTTGACAATCAGGCACCCACCTGGAGAACAAGGAAAGTAGTTCAAGTTCCAAAGGAAGGCATCACAGGTGTCAAGGGAAAACAGTTTAAGGTAACAAAGGGACATTTCAAGTTTTGGTAATCAGGCTCCCTCTTGGAGAACAAGGGAATACAGTTCAAATGTTGGCAATCAGGCGCCGCCTAGAGAATAAGGGAAGTCATTTCAGAATTCAATTCAAGTTAGAAGTAGCAGAAGCTCGCGGCAAGAATACGAGTCAACAGTCCGAGATGACCAATAAAAGTTAGTCACAATCCCAAAAAAAAAGAAGTGAATCCAAAATGCAGAAGTAGATGAAAGATGCGAGCTGCTCAATACATGGCTGAGGTCACAAGCACTGCATGTCCAGTCTTGATCCGAAAAGCTGAAGAAGAATGAACTAGCACGTGCAACTAGTAAGCGTCAAGGTTCAAATCTAAAGTCTGCATGAAGAACCATTCAAACTCAAGATCAAGTTTCAGAAGACTTATAGAGAGGAATCTTGTAACTCATAGTTGACAGGCTTAGTTAGTTTTTTTCATTTCTGATTTTGATGTAATAGCAGGACCGCAGACCGGAACCTCGACGGAACGGCACCTCACTCGACTCTCTAGCTCATCCGGTCATCATTTTCCAGAACTACACTGACCTGATTCCTTTATAGCCAAGGATATGTAGGCAACCTTGGAAGCAACGTTCGGTCAAACATTTCAAAATGCTTCTCATGGAGTATCCAAACGGGCAAAAATCGCTCATATTTGCTCACTTTATCTTTGCCCGAAAATTCTTCGTGTTCCCGAGCAAAGAGGGGCAACTGTGAGCACGTGATTTTTGCCCGAATAATAATATTCCTACAAAAGTCACAAACGGATTTTGCTTTTGAGTATTTATTATTTTTGGAATTTATAGTAATTATTTGGTACTTGTTTGCATTAGTTACATTTTGGTACATATTTAATATTTTTAAAAATCATGGGAATTACTCTAAAATGTTCAATTTTCATGCATGGTATTTTTAGGTTGATATTTGCATTTGTATGTTTAAGTTGTTAATTAATTGCATTAATAGACAAAAATAAAAAATGGCCATCTTTCACATCTTTAGCTTTTAATCCCAAAATAGCAATTTTCTTGCACTGATTTTAAGTTAATTACTTATGTTTAGCTTTAAAAATATAATTTTACAAATCAAATTTTAGTCTAGGATTTTTAATTAATTTTGGTAGTTTAAAAATCAAGAAAAATCAAAATAAATAAAAGGGGGGGGAAAGGGGGGAAACCTTGAATAAAACCCGAATTTGGGCCAAAATAATGTTCTGAAGCCCAAACATTTCGCCCATATCACCCTTAACCACACCCCAACCCAGCCCAACCGGACCAGCCCTTGAACCCGCTCTATTTCCCTCTTTAAATTCCAGCCCTCCATCCTAACCCACCCAACGGCGGCCCAGGTTTTATTTTCCCCCATATATAATCCCTTTATAACACAAAATAAACCCTAAACCTAATCTATACAACTCCTCACAAGCCGCACTGCCTTCATCCGCGCCTGGTTTGCTCAAAATCGCCCAACTCGTCTGAGTTTTTAGATGAGTTCTTCTCCAAACTCATCACACATGGTCCCCTCCTCTCCAACGTGGCATAACCGTTCTCTGACAGAATATTTTCAGCATTACGCCACACTCACGCGCTTTTGATTTCCTTGGACGAATCTCGGTTAAATGGGAGCGGTTGGATGTGAGAAATCACATCCACGCCTTCCATTTGTCCGGGTTTTGTTCTATGTGAGATTGAGGTTTGTTTCTTGCAGATTTGGGGATAAAATTTAGGAATTTCTTGGAGAAGAGGGCAGAAGCTTCGAGAGTTAGTATATATAGTGGGGGTTTCAGAGATTTTGGAGAGAAGAAAAATTTCGGAGATTTGTTCTGAGAATTTTTAGAATTTTCTCATTCGAAAAAAAGGTCTTTGGTTTCTTCTTATATATTAGGTCGTCCTTTTGATTTAGTTTTTTTCAGTTTATTCTTTGATTTCCAAAAATAGAAACCCCCCCAAAAAAGTTATTACATGTATCTGGCTTATTGATTTGATTTTCCAACGATGAAATTTTATTAAGGATGGTCTGAGTTCGTCGGAGTTGAAGATCGTTTTTCCGTTTCGAGTTTTGTTAGTGTTTCATGTTTCTCGTTGCGATCTCGTCTCTTTATTTCCAGCAACACTAGGAAAGAAGGATTTGGTTGTAAACGATACTTCCCATTGCTATTGTTAAAGGAAGGATTACTTAACAGATGGATTTCCTTTTCCTCTCTCTTTATCTTTCTTGAACCGAGCCTTAAAAGAGCTATTTAAGGAAAGGTGGAATTTTCGTTTAAATGGTTTCAGTGATGATTGACTTCTAAAAATTTTGGCTTATCTAGAAATTATGTGTTCTCATTTGTTTGTCTAGTTATCAATCCATTATTATCAGTGTGTATTCCATTTGCGAATAGTTCCGAGCCTAAAACGAGTTGTTCAATGAAATGTTATAGTTCGTTGTTTGTTGATTGTCAAAAATGAGATTCGCGTCCATGCTTGCTATTGTTTGGATCCCTGAATCAATGGTTAAAATCTTATTGAAGAACCACTTTACTCATTGTTAGTGTTCAGAATCTTTAAGATACATAAGTGGTTTGCTGAAATAGCTTTTTGTTAATAGAGCTAATTCAGACAGTGAACTTCCAAGAATTACTCTTGGATCTTCATTTTATTGAGTAAATTAAATCCAGGTCTTTCTTTCGTCTATTAATCTATTTCATTTCCCTATGATTCATATATTTTAGACCCCCTTTACTTAAGCCTGACTTCTTCACTTTTCATGAATGTTTGGTTCTTGATTCTTGATATCATGAGTGTCAATGAATTTTATAAGACATTGGTGCTAACTTTTTAATAGCAGACAATGTAAGGGGTTTTCCAAGGAATTTTAGGCGTAGACTGAATTTTTTTTAGCCGATGGACAATGAAATCTGTTGGATTTGAGTTTATTTTGTTATCCTCTCTTTATTGTGAGTTTGTGGGAAGTTGTCTTGTTTTGCTTGATGTATTTTGCTTAAAACATTTCGGATAGAGTTCTATTAATCCTTTTAATTAAGTTACGAGTTAGATACCATTGTTAAGTTAGCGTATTATTTCGTTTATTTATATTGATTTAGCATTTTTTTCTTAAAATGCAAACGATTATAAATTTTGAGAATGAATGCAAATTAATCATGCAAGGTAGTAACTGGGAAAGAATTTCGGATAGTGTTTGATGTAGCTTGCTTTAAGGCGATTAATACCAAATCATCACGACTAGGGGTACGGTTCTCGTGACGTAGTTATGATGTGTATTTTCAAATTAGTTTTAATACGAATATCCATAATTCATTCAGTTGAATAATTTTGAGGCGCGCCATTCATACATTTGAATCGTATAACTTATGGCCCTCATATTTATAACTTAGACACTAAAAAATGAATCTCGTAGTTTGCTTTAGGCACGTAATTAAATTATTACAATGACAGGTACGGTTCCCGTGACGTGGTTGTGATACTAATTTTTTTAAATTAGATATATTGGAGTATTTTGGTTTGCCTTAGCTAAATACAATTCTTTTCTTTTAAAGTAATTTGAGGTGCTCCATACAAAAATAAAACCCATAACATATGGCCCTCAAATAAATAAAAAATTAGTATAGAAAATGCCTTGAACTTTGGTAGTTTTCCTTAGGCGTGTTAATTAAATAATTGTTATAGCTACGGGTACAGTTCCCATGACATGGTTGTGACACTTAAATTCTAAAAATCGAGGGTACGTTTATGTGATCCGGACACAATTTAATCTTGTTAATAAATCACACATATTGTAGATTGTGGGTACGATTCCCGTGACATGGTCTACAACGTGTGATCAATAATTAATTGTATAACGACCGGATTATTAAAAGTGGTTTTAAAGGAATAAAATGTACATAGGTTTCAAGGATGTTTTAAAATCAAAATAAATAGGCCAATAATAATAGTTGAGCGACCGTGCTAAAACCACGGACCCTGGGAATGCCTAACACCTTCTCTCGGGTTAACGGGATTCCTTACCCGAATTTCTGTGTTCGCAGACTGAAAACATAGTCAATCTTTCCTCGATTCAGGATTTAAAATTGGTGACTTGGGACACCATAAATTATCCCAAGTGGCGACTATGAACTTAAAGATGATCCTGTTTGGATTGTCACTTTAATTGGAAAAAACTCCCTTATACTTCTTTTCAAGGTAGGAAAAAGGAGGTGTGACAAAAGGAACAATAATATAATTCTCATATAAAGCACAAATAAACCACAATGGAGTCATAAAAATTACAATACAAGACTCACGGGCATGCTTGACACCGACATATAGATACTCGTCACAATGCCTATACATCGTACTCCACAGTTAACACGTAGCAATTAAGACTCGACTCCTAATCCCTCAAGCTAAGGGTAGACCAAACACTTACCTCGATTCCACGAACACAATTCAAGTCTCAACTATCACTTTACCTCTTGATTCCACCACCAATTCGCTCGTATCTAGCCACAAGTTACTAAACCATATCAATAAATGCTAAATGAATCAATTCCAATGCATGAAAATAGGTTTTCTAAAGTTTTTCCCAAAAAGTCAAAAATCGCCCCCGGTCCCACATGGTCAAAACCCGAGGTTAGAACCAAAACGCGATTATCCATTCCCCACGAAACCAAATATATAATTTGTTTTGAAATCGGACCTCAAATCGAGGTCCAAATCCCCAAAAATTGAAAAACCTAGGTTCTACCTAAAACATCTAATTTTCCCCATGAAAACCTTTGATTTTGAGTTGAAATCATGAGAAAAAATGTTAAAGATTGATGAAAACAAGTTAGAAATGACTTGCAATCGATTTGGAAGAGTACTTGTCTTTGAAAAATCGCCCAAGAGTGTTTTGGTTATGTAAGAGTTTGAAAAATGGTTGAAATGCGTCTAAGTTATGATTTTGTAGGTCGCAGATGTCGCAATTGCGAACCCTTCAGAAGACTGCTATCCTCACATTTGCGACAATAGTTCGCAATTGCAAACTTGCATTTACGATGGGGGTATCGCATTTGCGACAAAGGGAAATTTCTGGGCCACTTCGCATTTGCAAAGAAAGGATCGCATTTGCGATCAGCCCTGCCCAGGTCTTCTCTCGCATTTACGATTGGTTTGTCGCATTTGCGTGCTCGCATTTGCGAGCAAGGCTTCGCATGCGAAGCCTGTAGGCCTGCAACATACCAGCTAAAAACCTACAACTTCCTAAGTTCAAATTTCACTCCATGGGCTATCCAAAACTCACCCGAGCCCTCGAGGCTCAAAACCAAACATGCACACCAACCTAAATATCGTACGAACTTGCTCATGTAACCAAATCATGAAAATAACATGTAAAACTATCAATTAAACCTCAAAAGTCGTCATTTTCATTAAGAACACTTTAAAGTTCATAACTCTTCGATCGGAGGTCCAAATCATGTCAAATAAGCTCCATTTTTCACCAAATTTCACAGTTATCATTTAAATACTTAAACAAGTTTGTACCGGGCTCCGGAACCAAAATACGGGCCCGACATCAATGGTGTCAAACATTAATTCTTTCTTTATTTCATAAATAACTCAGCAAAATAATTTCTTTCAAAAATTGATTTCTAAGGCTTGGGACCTTGGAATTCATTTCCGGGTATACGCGCAAGTCCATATTTTACTGCGAACCTCTCGGGATCATCAAAACATAGATCCAGATCCGTTTGCTCAAAATGTTGACTAAAGTCAACCATAATCAAATTTTAAATCTAAAATTTCTATTTCTCATATTTTCACATAAAAGGCTTTTCGGATATAGGTGCGGACCGCACACGCAAATCGAGGTGAGGTAAAAGGGAGATTTTAAGGCCTCGAAACACAGAATTTGTTTCAAACACAAGTGATGACCTTTCGGGTCACACATCATCCACCTCTAAAATAACTGTTCGTCCTCGAACGGACATAAGAAGGAAGTACCTGAGTCGGGAAAAAATGGGGATAACCGCTCCGCATATCGGACTCGAACTTTGAGGTCGGTGCCTTAGCAGGTTGACCTCTCTACTAAACACGAACAAAAGGGAAACTCTTCGATCTCAACTGACGAAACTACTGGTCTAGAATAGCTACCGGCTCTTCTTCATAGGACAAGTCCTTGTCCAACTGGACAGTGCTGAAATCTAACACGTGGGATGGATTGCCGTGATACTTCCAAAGCATGGACACATGAAACACTAGATGCACGGCTGACAAGCACGGCGGCAATGCAAGTCTGTAAGCCACCTCTCCCACTCGATCAAGAATCTCGAACGGGCCAGTGAACCTAGGGCTAAGCTTACCTTCTTCCCAAATCTCATCACGCCCTTCATAGGCGACACCCGAAGCAATACCCGCTCACCGACCATGAATGCCAAATCTCGAACCTTACGATTGGCATAACTCTTTTGCCTGGACTGAGCTGTACGAAGCCTATCCTAAATAATCCTGACCTTGTCCAAGGCATCTTGTACTATATTCGTACCCAACAACCGAGCCTCTCCCTGCTCAAACCATCCAACCGGCGACTGACATCGCCTACCGTATAAAGCCTCATAAGGAGCCACCTAGATACTCGACTGGTAGCTGTTATTGTAGGCAAACTCCGCTAGAGGCAAAAACTGATCCCACGAGCCTCCAAAGTCAATGACACAAGCTCGGAGCATATCCTCCAAAATCTGAATAGTGCGCTCGAACTGCCCGTCTGTCTGAGGATGAAATGTGGTGCTTAACATAACCTGTTTGCCCAACTCCCGCTGAACTGCTCTCAAGAAATGTAAGGTAAACTGCGTACCTCAGTCCAAAATGATAGACACGGGCACACCATGAAGATGAACAATCTCCCGGATGTAGATCTCAGCTAACCTCTCAGAAGAATAGGAGACTACTACCGGAATGAAATGTGCTGACTTGGTCAGCCTATCAACAATAACCCACAACAAAACACCCTGAAACCCAGCTGCCCAACTTCCTATACGCGAATGCGCTCCCCTTCTCGCGAACGCGATGCATAGTCTCCTAGTCCTTCGCGATGCAAAGCCTTTCTCGTGAACGCGAAGGCTAAAAATCCGACCTCACCTGCTAACTCTTCACAAATACGAAGGTCAAATTTTCTCTGCAATGCTTCAGCAGTTATCTGCAATTCTCAGCAACATGAAATGGTCCGGTTACCACCCGAAACTCACTCGAGTCCCCCGGGACCTCAACCAAACATGTCAACATATCCCATAACATCATTCAAACTTGTTCCAATATTCGGAATGCTCAAGACAACATCAAAACACCAAATTCACACCAGATTTAAGCCTAAAATTTCCAAAATCTTGTAAATTACTCTTTTGATAAAAACCCCAACCAAACCACGTCTGAATGACCTAAAATTTTGCACACACATCCCAAATGACACAACGGAACTACTACAACTCCCAAAATTCCATTCCGACGTTATATCAAAATCTCACCTATCAACCGGAAAACGCCAAAAATCCAATTTCGCCAATTCAAGCCTAAATCTACTCCGAACCTCCAAAACACATTTTGATCACGCTCCTAAGTCCCAAATCATCTCCCGAAGCTATACAAACCATCAGAATTCACATCCGATCCCTCTAACACATAAGTCAACATCCGATTGACTTTTCCAACTCAAGCTTCCTCAAAAGAGACTAAGTGTCACAAACCTTACCAAATCCTTTCCGAACCCGAGCCAAACAACCCGATCATATATAGAACTGATAGACAAAACAATAAGAAATAGATATGGGGGAAACAGAGGTTTGTAACTCATGAGACAACTGGCTGGGTCGTCACATCCTCCCCCTCTTAAAAAAGCGTTCATCCTCGAACGAGTCAAGAAACATACCTAAAGCCTCAAATGGGTGAGGATATCTGCTCTGCATCTCCCGCTCGGTCTCCTAGGTAGCCTCCTCCATGGGCCGACCTCTCCACTACACTTTCACTGAAGCTATATCCTTTGATCTCAAATTTCGTACCTGATGCTCCAAAATAGTTGCTAGCTCTACATCATGAGTCAAATCACCATCCAACAGCACTGGGCTGAAATCCAGAACGTGAGATGGATTCCCAATATACTTATGGAGCATAGAAACATGACATACCGGATGAACACTCGACAAACTGGGTGGCAAAGAACCGAGGACCTCAAAATGTCCAATGAACCGAGGACTCAATATACCTTTCTTCCAAAATCTCATAACACCCTTCACGGGCAAAACCTTCAGCAGAACCTTCTCACCAACCATGTAGGACACATCCCGAACCTTCCTGCCAGCATAACTCTTTTGTCTTGACTGCGCTGTACGAAGCCTCTCCTGAATTACCTTCACCTTTTCTAAAGCATCCTGCACCAAGTCTGTCCCCAATAGCCTAGCCTCACCCGGCTCAAACAAACCCACAGGAGATCTACACCGCCTCCCATAAAAAGCCTCATATGGAGCCATCTGAATACTCGACTAGTAGCTAATGTTATAAGCAAACTCTGCAAGCGGTAGAAACTGATTCCATGACCCTCCAAAATCAATGACACAAGCACGCAACATGTCCTCCAATATCTGAATAGTACGCTCGGATTGTCCGTCCATCTAAGGGTGAAAAGTTGTGCTCAACTCAACCTAAGTACCCAACTCTCACTGCACCGACCTCCAAAACTGTGAAGTGAACTGAATGCCCCTATCTGAAATGATGGTAACTAGGACACCATGCAAATGAACAATCTCCCGGATATAGATCTCTGCCAATCGCTCTGAAGAATAGGTAGTACACACAGGAATGAAGTGCGCGGACTTGGTTAGCAGATCCACAATCACCCAAATAGCATTGAACTTCCTCAAAGTTTGTGGGAGCCCAACTACAAAGTCCATAGTGATCTGCTCCCACTTCCACTCTGGAATTTCCATCAACTGAAGCAAGCCACCCGGTCTCTGATGCTTATATTCACCTGCTGACAATTGAGACACCGAGCTACAAATCCCGCAATATCCTTCTTCATTCTTCTCCACTAATAATGCTGTCTCAGATCCTGATACATCTTCACAGCACCTGGATGAATGGAATACCACGAGCTATAGGCCTCCTCTAGAATCAACTCTCGAATCCCATCTACATTAGGCACAAAAATCCGGCCCTGCATCCTAAACACCCCATCATCACCAATAGTCACATCTCTGGCATCATCGTGCTGAACTCTGTCATTAAGGACAAGCAAATTCAGATCATCATACTAGCGCTCTCTAATGCGATCATATAAGGAAGACCGAGGAACAACACAAGCCAATACCCGACTGGGCTCCGAAATATCTAATCTCACGAACGATTGGCCAAGGACTGAACATCAACTGCATAGGTCTCTCCCCAACTGGAATATATGCCAAACGGCCCATACTCACCGCCTTTTGGCTCAAAGCATCGACCACCACATTGGCCTTCCCCAGATGGTACAATACAGTGATATCATAATCCTTTAGCAACTCTAACCACTGCCTCAAATTGAGATCCTTCTGCTTGAACAGGTTTTGGAGGCTACGATGATCAGTAAACACCTCACAAGACACACCATACAAATAATGCCTCCAAATCTTCAACGTGTGAACAATGGTAGCCAAGTCCAAATCATGAACGTGGTAGTTCTTCCCATGGGGCTTCAACTGACGAGAAGCATAAGCAATAACTCTACCATCCTGCATCAATACACACACAATACCAACTCTCGAAGCATTACAATACACGGTATATGTACCTGAAGCTGATGACAAAACTAACACTGGAGATGTTTTCAAGGCTGTCTTTAGCTTCTGAAAGCTATCCTCACACTCATCTGACCACACAAATGACGCACCCTTCTGAGTCAACTTGGTCAAGAGCGATGCAATAGATGAGAACCCCTGAACACCGGCGATAATAACCCGCCAGAACAAGAAAGCTAAGAATGTCTATGGCTAAGGACAGTCTGGGCCAACTCTGAACCACCTATATCTTCTTCGGATAAACCTGGATACCCTTGATGGACACCACGTGCCCCAAGAAAGCCACTTAACTGAGCCAAAACTCACACTTGGAGAATTTTGCATCAAGCTTCTCCTCCCTCAATCTCTGCAACACAACTCTCAAATGCTCTGCGTGCTCCTCTTGACTACATGAACATACCAGAATATCATCAATAAAGACTATGATAAAGGAGTCGAGATAAGGCCAGAACACATAGTTCATCAAATGCATGAACGTTGTTGGGGCATTAGTCAGCCCAAAAGACATCACTAAGAACCCATAATGACCATATCAGGTCCTGAAATCCGTCTTAAGAATATCCTAGTCCCTCATCTTCAATTGGTGATAACCTGAACGGAGATCAATCTTGGAGAACACTCTCGCTCCCTGAAGCTGGTCGAATAAATCATCAATACGAGGCAAATGATACTTGTTCTTAACTGTTACTTTCTTCAACTGCCTATAATCAATTCACATCCTCATAGTGCCATCCTTCTTCTTCACAAATATAACCGGCGCACCCCAAGGTGACACACTAGGCCGAATGAACCCCTAATCGAGGAGTTCCTGAAGCTGCTCATTCAACTCCACTGGTGCCATACAATACGGCAGAATAGAAATGGGTTGAGTGCCCGGCACTAGGTCAATACTAAAATCTATATCCCTGTCCGGTGGCATGCCTGGTAGGTCTGTAGGAAACAAATTAGGAAAATCCCTCACAATTGGAAAAAAATCAATACTAGGAGTCTCTGCACCGACATCCCTCACAAAGGCTAGATATGAAAGACAACCCTTCCCAACCATACGCTGAGCCTTTAAGAATGAGATTACTCTACTGGGAACATAATCAGTCAAACCTCAGTACTCACTTCGTGGCACACCTGGTATAGACAATGTCACTGTCTTAGCATGACAGTCCTGAATAGCACGACATGGAGATAGCTAATCCATGACCAAAATAATATTGAAATCCACCATACACAATAATAAAATAACCACTCGGTTCTCCAGACCCCCAATGGTCATCACACATGACCGGTACACACGGTCTACAATAACAGTATCGCCTACCGGGGTAGATACATGAATAGGTGAAGCAAGAGACTCACGAGGCGTACCCAAATAATGAGCAATGTATGATGACACATAAGAAAAGGTGGAACCGGGATCAAATAATACAGAAGCATCGCTATGGCAGACTAAGACAATACCGGGAAAACAACATCGGAAGCAATAACATCGGGTCTAGCTGGAAGTGCATAGAAATGGGCCTGACTGCCACCTGATCGACCTCCCCTCTAGGGTGACCCCTAGATGACTACCTCCACCCCTAACTGGCTGGGCGGGCGGTGGACAAAGTAACTGGCGCTGAAGTCGATAGTTGACTCCTCTACTGAGATGAACCCGCAAGATGACGAGGACACTACCTCCATATATGACCCATATCTCCACACTCATAGCAACCTCCAGTTGCTAGAGAAGGGGACTGAAGGGAACCCCTAGTACCAGAATGACTAGCAGATGCACATGGCCCTGAACTGATGGAGCACGGGACGAACTCTAAGCTGGACGGACACTAAGTGATGACTGGACCTGATGAGAACTGTGTGAACCATGACCCGATGATGCCCCACAATAACCTGGGCGAGCTAGTTGAGCATGCCTGAATGGACGACCTCTGCCGTGATGAAACTAACCTCTCGAAGGAGCACCACTATAACTACCAGATCCTCGAGGCCTCTTGGCCTCCCTCTCCTCTCGCTCCTGGCAATGAATAGACTTAATCTCACAAGCAATCTCTACAACCTCCTCAAAAGTAGCACCAGTCACCCTCTCCCTGGTCATGAGAATACGAAGCTGATATGTGGGGCCATCAACAAACCTCCTAATACTCTCTCTATCTGTCGGAACCAACCAAATAGCATGACGAGCTAACTCGAAGAACCTCATCTCATACTGCATCGCAATGATCTCTCCCTGACGCAACCACTCAAACTGCTTATGCAGCTCCTCTCTGCGAGACTGCGACACATATTTATCTAGTAAGAGAATGGAGAACTACTTCCAGGTAAGGGGTGCTACACCAACAGGCCATGCCTCTCAAAAGCCTCCTACCAAGTGAAAGCAGCTCCAGAAAACTGATAAGTAGTGAAAGCGACCCCGCCAGAATACCCGATGTACGAAGCATCCTCTGACACTTATCTAAGAAATCCTAGGCATCCTCTCCTTGGCACCACTGAAGGTCAGAGGCTGAAGTCTACCAAACCTCTCAAACCTACGCTGCTCGTCCTCTAGCATGGCATGAACTACATAGTCTTGAGCAGCTGCAACCGGCTGGGCTGGATACACCCCCGGTGTTTGAAGTCCTTGCAGGACCTGCTCAAGTGTGCGAGCGGAGGGAGTTTGAGTGCCTCCCCCGTCCTGAGAAGTAGCTGCGGCTGTAGTAACAGAGACTGTCTGATCTAGGACAGTGCAAACTGAGAGAATCTAAGCCAAGGCCTCCTGAAGACTCGGAATCATAATATGCACAACTGGTGCCTATGTTGGTGCTGCTAGAGCGTCAACAACTGGGACCTGATCCCAAACGTGGGCGGCTGGTGGATCTGCAGGTGTTGCCCTAGCTACTGTGCGGACCAGACCCCTGCCCCTACCGTGACCACAACCGCTTCCTCGGCCTCTAGTAGCCATAGCTAGTGGTACTAGTGGTCGTTAATCCTGACCGGTAGACCGTGTTCTCACCATTTGTGAGAGAATAGAATAATAGATGTTTATTACTCGGATCAACAAATTCGCACGACAAGAATTTCAATAATATGAAGTTTTCCTAAAGGTTCTGCAGTCTTTCGAGGATAAATACAGAGGTCTCCGTACCGATCCACGAGACTCTACTAAACCTGCTCATGACTCATGAGACCTATGTAACATAGGCTCTGATACCAACTTGTCACGACCCTAAACCCGGACCCAATCGTGATGGCACCTCTCGTGAAGACAAGGCCAGCCGACATATTTCTAATTCCCTTTTAAGTAGTTAAGATAATACAATTAAGACTTAAATGTGATAAATATCCCTAGAAGGTGAAACAGAACAATTTGCGGAATTTTAAACCAACACAGCCCGACATCGGGGTGTCACCAGTCATGAGCATCTATAATAATACTACAAGTAAGTATACTCAATTTATTACAGAACACTAATAAGAGACATGAAATGAGATATGGGGAGAACCACGGGGCTGCGAACGCCAAGCAGCTACCTCGTGAACTCAGGAATCTACTGGAAGCTCTCAACCCTCGCCAGCAGGACCTGAAGCGCCTAAATCTACACACGGGGTGCAGATAGTAATGTGAGTACTCCAACTCAGTGAGTAATAATCATACATAAATATTGATAAATATGAAATCACGTAAGGCACATCACAGGCTATAAGGAAGCAGTAAAAGCCAGTAAAAACAATGAAAAATATGTAAAGTCATTTTAGTTCAGTTTAAACTTCATGAAATGCCTTTTTAACAATTTAGCAAGTAAATTATAGGCAACTAGGAAAGATAAACACATAAAGGATCGCCCCTCGGGCACAATTTCAAAAAAATCCGCCCTTCGGGCAATATCATAGGACAACACGCTATATCTCACATCACAATGGGTACCCGCGCTCACTAGGGGTATGCAAACTCATGGAGGGGCCCCTTACGCAATATCAAGCCATCTCGTGGCATAATCACATAGGCTCTCGCCCTCATATCAACAAGCCACCTCATGGCGTACAAATCTCATGCCCTCGGCCTCATAATCATAATAAGTGATTCCTCACAACATAGGCCCTCGGCCTTACTCAGTCATAATCTCACAAGCCACTCGGGCAATAGTAAAACATGGTGCTCAACTCAAAATATCATTTAAGTGGTAAAGCAGAGTAAACATGGCTGAGTGATGAAAACGGTAGAACATAACATGACTGAGTTCAAGTATAAAGTGTGAGGAAATATCAGTAAAAATCCCCTAAGGGTTCAAATAGTTGGCACGGGGCGCAAATGTGGCATTCAGCCCAAAACATGATAATAACAAACAGTTTTCAATCAAATACGCGGTAAAACAATCATTCGGGAAGGACTACGTCACATTGGTGCCTCTCGTGAAGACAAGGCCAGCCGACACATTCCCAATTCCCTTTTAAGCAGTTAAGATAATACAATTAAATCTTAAACATGATAAATATCCTTAGATAAGGTGAAACAGAACAATTAGCGGAATTTAAAACCAGCACAGGCCGACATCGGGGTGTCACCAATCATGAGCATCTATAATAATACTACAAGTCTGAAAAAGTCTACTCAATTTATTATAGAATACTAAAAAGAGACAAGAAATGAGATAAGGGAGAAAAACGGGGCTACGAAAGCCGACCAGCTACCTCGTGAACTCCGGAATATGCTGGAAGCTCTTAACCCATGCCGGCAGGACCTGAAGCGCCTGAATCTGCATACGGGGTGCAGGGAGTAAAGTGAGTACTCCAACTCTGTGAGTAATAATCATAAATAAAGACTGAGAAATATGAAATCACGTAAGGCACATCACAGTCTATAAGGAAGCAGTAAAAGCCAGTAAAAATAGTGAAACAGTGAAAATATGTAAAGTCATTTTAGTTCAGTTTAAACTTCATGAAATGCCTTTTTAACAATTAAGCAAGTAAATGACAGGCAACTAGGAAAGATAAACACATAAAGGATCGCCCCTCGGGCATAATGTCAACAAAATCCGCCTGTCGGGCAATATCATAGGACAACACCAGCCCCTCGGGCTATATCTCACAACAGAATGGGTACCCGCGTTCACTGGAGGTATGCAGACTTCTAGAGGGGCCCCTTATGGCCCAATCGCAAATATCAAACCATCTCGTGGCATAATCACATAGGCTCTCGACCTCTTATCAACAAGCCACCTCGTGGCATACAAATCTCAGGCCCTCGGCCTCATAATTATAATCAGTGTTTCCTCAAAACATAGGACCTCAACCTTACTCTATCATAATCTCACAAACCACTCGGGCAACAGTAAAACATGGTGCTCATCCCAAAATAACATTTAAAATATCATTTATGTGTTAAAGCATAGTAAACATGGCTGAGTGATAAAAACGGTAGAACATAGCATGATTGAGTTCAAGTATAAAGTGTGAGGAAATATTAGTAAAAATCCCCTAAGGGTTCAAATAGTTGGCACGAGGCCCAAATATGGCATTCAGCCTAAAACATGATAATAACAAACAGTTTTCAATCAAATACGCGGTAAAACAATCATTCGCAATGGACTACATCACATTGGTGCCTCTCGTGAAGACAAGACCTGCCGACACATTCCTAATTCACTTTTAAGCAGTTAAGATAATACAATTAAGTCTTAAACATGATAAATATCCGTAGATAAGGTGAAACAGAACAATTAGTAGAATTTAAAACCAACACAGGCTGACATCGGGGTGTCACCAGTCATGAGCATCTATAATAATACTACAAGTCGGAACGAGTCTATTCAATTTATTATAGAACACCAAAAAAGAGACAAGAAATGAGATGCGGGAGAATCACGGGGCTACAAAAGTCGAGCAGCTACCTCGTGAACTCCAGAATCTTCTAGAAGCTCTTAACCCACGCTAGCAGGACCTGAAGCGCCTGAATCTGCATACGGGGTACAGGGAGTAAAGTGAGTACTCCAACTCAGTGAGTAATAATCATAAATAAAGTCTAAGAAATATGAAATCACGTAAGGCACATCATAGGCTATAAGGAAGCAGTAAAAGCCAGTAAAACAGTGAAACAGTGAAAATATGTAAAGTCATTTTAGTTTAGTTTAAACTTCATGAAATGCCTTTTTAACAATTAAGCAAGTAAATGACAGGCAACTAGGAAATATAAACACATAAAGGATCGCCCCTCAGGCACAATGTCAACAAAATTCGGCCCTCGGGCAATATCATAGGACAACACCAGCCTCTCGAGCTATATCTCACATCACAATGGATACCCACACTCACTAGGGGTGCACAGACTCATGGAGGGGCCCCTTATGGCCCAAACGCAATATCAAGCCATCTCGTGGCATAATCACATAGGCTCTCAGCCTCATATCAATAAGCCACCTCGTGGCGTACAAATCTCAGGCCCTCGACCTCGTAATCATAATCAGTGTTTCCTTACAACATAGGCCCTCAGCCTTACTCAGTCAGAATCTCACAAGCCACTCGAGAAACAATTAAACATGGTGCTCAGCCCAAAATATCATTTAAGTATTAAAGTAGAGTAAACATGGCTGAGTTATGAAAACAGTAGAACATAGCATGACTGAGTTCAAGTATAAAGTCAAAATAGTGAGGAAATATCAGTAAAAATCCCCCAAGGGTTCAAATAGTTGGCACGAGGCCCAAATATGGTATTCAGCCCAAAACATGATGATAACAAACAGCTTTCAATCAATTACGCGGTAAAATAATCATTCGGGATGAACTACGTCACTTCCTCCCCAATAGTGCACGACCTCATGCTCGTCATCTAGCATGTGTGACACCTCAATATAGCATAACGATGTGCAAATCCGGGGTTTCACACCCTCGGGACAACATTTACAATCATTACTCAGCTTTAACCGGTCCAAATCTCTAGCTCGCGATGCCTTTACCACTCGAATCGGCCTCCGGATGCTCTATGTCTCACCAAGATCAGTGCAAAACCATCAAAATATGCTAAGGGAACAAAGCCCACTCGAAAGAAATCAAATTACAACACAAATCCAGAAATTGCCAAAACCCGACCCCCGTGTCCACGTCTCGGATTTCGATAAAAACTACACCAGTGGACTCCTTATCACTTATCGTGTTCATTCATACCAAAAGCATCAAAATCCAACCAGAAACGACCCCTCAATCCCAAATTCTAGGTCTCCAATTACAAGCCCTAGTTCTTCAATTTTAGGCTTAAATTCCATGATTAATTAGGTAGAATTCACATTAGAATCGAGTATTAAGTCCATAAATCTTACCTTCAAGTGTTTCCCCTTGAATCCCTCTTCAATCCTCTTCAAAAAGCTCCAAAATCGCTCAAACATGGTGGAAGTTAACCCCAAAATTGCGGACAAGATGACTATTTAAACATTCTCCCCAGGCCTCAATTCCTTCTTCGCGAATACGGTCAATGTCTCGCGTTTGCGAAGCACAAATTAACTTTGACCAATTTTCATCTTACGTGAACGTGACCAGACCCTCGCGAATGTGATGGTTCCTCAGCCTAACCCTTCGCGAATGCGCTCCCTTGCTTGCGAACGCGATGAACAAAACACCCTAAAACCCAGCTGCCTAACTTCCTCTACGCGAACGCGCTCCCCTTCTCGCGAACACGATGTATAGTCTCACAGCCCTTCGCGAACGCGGAGCCTTCCTCGCGAAAATGAGGGCTAAATATCTGACGACACCTGCTTACCCTTCGCGAACGAGAGGTCCTACTCGCGAACGCGAAGGTCAAATTTTCTCTACAATACTTCAGCAGTTTTCTGCAATTCTCAACAACATGAAATGGTCCGATTGACCACCCGAAACTCACCCGAGGCCCCGGGGACCTCAACCAAACATGTCAACATATCCCATAACATCATTCAAACTTATTACAATCTTTGGAACGCTCAAGACAACATCAAAACACCCAATTCGCATCAGATTTAAGCCTAAGAATTTTAAAATCTTCTAAATTACGCTTTTGATCAAAAACTCAACCAAACCACGTCCGAATGACCTGAAATTTTACAGGCACATCCCAAATGACACATCAGAACTACTACAACTCCTGGAATTCCATACCGACACCTATATCAAAATCTCATCTATCAACCAGAAAATGTCAAAAATCTAGTTTTGCCAATTCAAGCCTAAATCTACTCCATACCTCCAAAACACATTCCGATCACGCTCCTAAATCCCAAATCACCTCCCGAAACTATCCAAACTATCAGAATTCACTTTCGAGCCATATAACAGATAAGTCAACATCCAGTTGACTTTTCCAACTTAAGCTTCCTCAAAAGAGAGTAAGTGCCTCAAACCTTACCAAATCCTTTCCGAGCCTGAGCCAACCAACCCGATCATATATAGAACTGATAGACAAAGCAATAACAATTAGAAATGGGGAAAACGGAGCGGTAACTCATGAGACGACTGGTCGGATCGCCACATCAGGTGTTTTTACTGTTTTACGTTCAGAGAAATTGAATGAAACAAGATAAGTAGGTGGTAAAACAACTAGGTTGTCAATGTAAAAAAAATAACTTCAGCCTGAAAATTTTTCCCTTAATCAATGTAAGTGAAAAAGTAACTTTTCAGGTCATTTACTATATGGTCAAACAAATTTAAATGAAAGATGAAGTAGGTGATAAAAGACAAAAAGTAGCTAGTAAATGCAAAAAAGATAAGTATCAAGTTAAAAAATACCAAAACATGCTGAAGTTTTTTAAATAAGCTTTTTCAAAAACTTCAGCAGAAACTACTGAAGTTATTTAGTTCATTTCTAAACACTTTAGCACATAATAAGATGAAGTTTTTTGTCGTGGGTTCAATAGTTTTTGTCATAAAGCTTTTTAAAAAACTTCAGCATAAACTGCTGAAGTTATTTAGTGCATTTCTAAAAACATCAGCACTTGATAAGCTGAAGTTTTTTTCTTGGACTCAATAGTTTTTGTCGTAAAGCTTTTTCAAAAACTTCAGCAGAAACTGCTTAAGTTATTTAGTTCATTTCTTAAAACTTCAGCACTTGATAAGCTGAAGTTTTTTGTCGTGGATTCAATAGTTTTGTCGTAAAGCTTTTTCAAAAACATCAGCAAAAACGTAAAGCTTTCTCAAAAACTTCAGTAGAAACTGCTGAATTTATTTAGTGTATTTCTAAAAACTTTAGCACTTGATAAGCTGAAGTTTTTGTCCTGGACTCAATAGTTTTTGTCGTAAAGCTTTTTCAAAAACTTCAGCAGAAGCTGCTGAAGTTATTTAGTTCATTTCTGAAAACTTCAGCACTTGATAAGCAGAAGTTTTTGTCCTACAGTCGACACTTTTGTTATGACTTTTAACTAAAACTTCAGCTTAAAAAGCAGAAGTTATTTACTTCATGCTGAAGTTTAATTAGCTTGCTGGATTTTAACAAAAATATACTTAAAATTCATGAAAAAAGACACAAACATATTTGATTCAATCCAAGTCAACTAAAAAACTAATTAATGCGAATAGAACAAAAATTTAAAAGACAGACATCACATAATTCACACAAAATATTGTATATTCACAAAATCCAATTTTGTTTTCACTTACATCCTTGAAAAAAAGAAAAAAAAATTAGTTTTATGTTTACAAGTTATTTTCTATTCAAAAAAATACACAGAGTGTCTTCATTTTCTCCATAGTGATGTCCTAGTTGCTCTTCTGGGGTTTCTTAACCGCTATGTTGTTACCACTTTCCATGAATCCAAAGATTTGCAGCCAATTTCCGTGCTTACAGATGAGACCTAGACACTAGCAAATCTCAGTGTCAAACTTAAGAGATATGCCCATGTTGAATAGCTCCTGGCATAACAACTTTGCACCATATACACATCAACCTTCACTATGCCTTCAACTGATTCATAAAAGTTGTAATACGGTCCTCTTACTTTACCACCTTGTACGGACCTCTGTATTGCATTTTCCATATTCTTGCATTTCCCACATATGTGCATCTGGGAGGAGTCACTAAGTGTGAAAAGGCATTCATGCAAATTTGCTACAGCACCATGAGCTATAAGACAGTCACGCTCCATTTCACCAAATTTAATTCCACCAAAGCGTTTTCTGTTAGCCACAGGTTGGCGAATTTTACTACTATAATTTTTTTAGGAACTCCCGTCTTCTTTCATATGGAAAAAATAAGAAAATATTGGCAAAGACGTGCTTACTAGTATGCAGCCGGGAATTCGCGGGAAGCAAAGATAATGAAGAAGAAGTCCAAAATACTTCATATGTGACGGAAAGTGGCCACATCAAAAACTCGAGCACCAGGACAATTTGCTCTTTTTACTAAATGTTAGATTTATCAACTAGTAAAAAGAGCAAACTGTCCTGGAGCTCGAGTTTTGATCTAGCCACTCTCCTTCACATATGAAGTATTTCGACTTTTCCTTCATTACATTTGCTTCCCATGAACTCCTTGCTACACCCAATAAGCATGTCTTTGCCAACATTTTATTGTTTTTCTTTTAATGTAAATTTAAAGAAATATTATAGAAGTCTATGGATGACTATGAAATTTTCAAGTGAAGAGATTGTTAATATAGCTAAAGAGTGCACCTAATCAATTTAATATCTATAAATGTAAAAGTAACTTTTCAGGTCTGTTAATTGTTTTACGTTCAGAGAAATTGAATGTAACAAGATAAGTAGGTGGTAAAACAAGTAAGTGGTAAATTCTAGTAGTTGGTAAATGCAATAAAAAATAGTAAAAAATAAGGCCACGGTTTTTCTATCGTAAAAAAATAACTTCAGCCTCAAAAAATTTCACATAATCAATGTAAATGCAAAAATAACTTTTCGGATCATTTACTATATGGTCAGAAAAATTTAAATGAAAGATGAAGTAGGTGATAAGTGATAAATGACAAAAAGTAGCTAGTAAATGTAAAAAAGATAAGTATCAAGTTTAAAAAAAATACTAAAACATACTGAATTTTTTGTCGTAAAGCATTATCAAAAAACTTCAGCAGAAACTACTGAAGTTATTTAGTGGATTTCTAAAAACTTCAGCACTTGATAAGCTGAAGTTTTTGTCTTTGATTCAATAGTTTTTGTCGTAAAGTTTTTTCAAAAAAAATCAGCAGAAACTGTTGAAATTATTTAGTGGATTTCTAAATACTTTAGCACTTGATAAGCTGAAGTTTTTGTCATGGATTCAATAGTTTTTGTCGTAAAGCTTTTTCAAAAAACTTCAACAGAAATTGATGAAGTTATTTAGTGGATTTCTAAAAACTTCAGCATTTGATAAGCTGAAGTTTTTGTCCTACAATCGACACTTTTGTTATGACTTTTAACCAAAACTTCAACTTAAAAAGCAAAAGTCATTTACTTCATGCTGAAGTTTTTTCAACAAAAATGTACTTAAAATTCATGATAAAAGACACAAACATATTTGATTGAACAGAAGTCAACTAAAAAACTAATTAATGTATATTCACAAAATCCAAATTTTGTGCAGCCAATCCTCTAATCAAAAAATTCACACAGAGTCTCTTCAAAATCTCAATAATCATGTCCTAGTTGCTCTTCTGGAGTTTCATAACCGCTATCTTGTTTCCACTTTCCATGATCTCAAAGACTGGCAGCCAATTCTCTCCTGAATGACAATGCCTGACTTTGATCGAACTTGAAGACAACTTCTTTCTTCAACCGCATATCAATGAACTTATGAGCAAATACACCACAATCAACACTACAAAAAGAACATGAAAAATAAATTGAAGAATAGTTAACACAAGGGAAAAAAATAATAAACATAAGATGCATGGTAAAACATATGCGAAACACGTACTTGTTACCCTGCAGCGGTGTGTTCATCCACTTAATTTGAAAATTTTCCACAAGACTTTTCCCATAACTTTTATTGTGTGTACCAAAGTCCAAGCATTTGAGATAGTGTAGGATTAACCAGGAATAATTTCTGACATGTTCAAGCGCATGCTCATATGTTATATTGCCCATGGAATTATACACATATATAGTTTTATCTTTAAAGTCCAGAATTCCAAAAAAGTAGTGCGTAGATCTCTGGCCCGATAGTGGCTTAAGTCGAAATGGAAAGAATACTTTTTCGGCAGATAGTTGGCCACCTTTTCATTCACTGATTCTTCAATAAACCAACTAAAGTCCGTAAGTTCCTCAATAACAGCTTTTTCTTCTTCTTCTTCTTCATAATCCTCACATTCCTGTTTTTTTGGATGTCCTCTTTCTCTTTGATTTGCTCTTTTTTTTATCCTCCATTCTCTTTTCCTTCCTTTTTCTAATTTTCTCCTTCTGTTCTTCTAAAGGATGAATACTAGCCAACGTAGTCATATACTAATCAAAAACTAAATCTGTTACTGCACATATTGATTTTGGATAACTTGGAAGGTCATAGCAATATTTTTGTGCAAGAAATATATGCCCACTTCCATATGCTGCAAATGAACAACAACAAATGAAAACATGTGAAATAAAAACTTCAACATGCATAAGTATGAAGTTTAGAAAAAACGCATTACAAAACTACAAACAGCATGAAAAAAACTTAAGCATATTCAGTTTGAAGTGTTAGTAAATAATCTAAAAAAACTTCAGCATGTTTGATTTAAAAGTTTACAAAAAAACTAGAGAATGCATGTCAAAAACTTTAGCAAGATTATGCTGAAGTTGTAGCAAATAAGCTAAAAAACTTCAGCAGTTTACTATGAATAAAGCTGAAGTTTGCCAAATTACAGTACAAAAATTTTACTATAAAAATAAGTCAAAGTTTTGGGAATATAGTTGAAAACCAATTCAAAAAACAAACTTAATAACTTACTTCATCCGAAAGATCAGAGGTAGGATCCACAAGCTCGGTAAAGAATGATTTTGGAATATCAATTTCAGCTAATCTGAATGGATTGAAATTATATTCACTGGCATCCGTCTCCAACCACTCTGTAAATCTTTGCATCAATCTACTATCTTGATTAACATAATGGAAGGGACACCTTCGTGTAGTCTTTCCTATTTTCCAATCTTGCCCCCTTCACTTTGGTTTAGGAATGACGTAAGGAGATCTCAACCAAATACTCTCGACACAAATTCTTTTCCCTTTTTATCTGCTTTTCTTTTTGTTTGCTCTTCCTGTTGTTCCGTCACAACTAACTTGTCACGACCCTAAACTCGGACCCGGTCGTGATGGCGCCTCTTGTGAAGACAAGGCCAGCTGACTCTTTCTCATTTCAGTTTTAAACAATTAACAATAAGAATTTAAGTCATTAAACATAATAAACCCCCAAAATATGGTGAATAATACAATTTTCTGGAAAAACAAAACCAACAAAGCCCGGTACCGGGGTGTCACTAGTCATGAGCATCTAAAAATCTGGAATAATCAAGATAAGTCTATAGAGTTTAATACAAAACTAAAACAAGGAGACATAATATAGGGAATAAGCTCTGGACTACGAACGCCGGCAGCTACCTAGAGAATCCTCGGATCCGCCTGAGCTGGAAAGATCAACACTCGTAAGCGGGACCAGATGCACCTGAATCTGCACACAGGGTGCAGGGAATAAAGTGAGTACTCCAACTCAGTGAGTAATAATGATAAATAAAGATTGAAATCAAGAAATCATGTAAAGCACATTACATGCTATAATAAAGCAGTAAAACAGGTAAGAATAGTGATTCAGTAAAGATATATAAAACCATATAGGTTTAGTTTAAACTTCAATAAATACCTATTCAACAATTAAACAGGTAATGACAGACAGATAAGACAGATAAGCACATAAAGGATTACACCTCGGGCACAATGTCAACAATACTACCCCCTCGGGCTATATCTCACATCACACTAGGTACCCGCGCTCACTAGGGGTGTGTAGACTCTTGGAGGGGCCCCTTTCGACCCAAACGCAATATCAAGCCATCTCAAGGAATCATCACTAGGCCCTCGGCCTCATATGAATAAGCCACCTCGGGGCGTACATATCTCAGGCCCTCGGCCTCATAATCAATATCAAATGTTTCCTCACAACATAGGCCCTCGGCCTTACTCAGTCAAAATCCTCACAAGCCACTCGGGCAATAGTAAAACATGATTCTCAGCCTAAAATATCATTTAAAAGATCATTTAAGTATTAAAATAGAGTAAACATGGCTGAGTACGAAAACAGTGAAATATAACATGACTGAGTTCAAGTATAAAGTCAAAACAGTGAGGAAATATCAATAAAATCCCCTAAGGGTTCAAATAGTTGGCACAAGGCCCAATTATGGAATTCAGCCCAAATAATGATGATAGCAAAGAGATTTCAGTCAAATACGCGGTAAAATAATCATTCGGGATGGACTAAATCACAATCTCCAATAGTGCACGACCCCACGCTCGTCATCAAGTGTGCGTGTCACCTCAATATAGCACAACGGTGTGCAAATTCGGGGTTTCATACCTTCAGAACATCATTTACAATCATTACTCACCTCAAACTGGTCAAATCTCTAGCCCGCGACGCCTTTGCTCTTCGAATCGGCCTCCACTCGCGTCGAATCTATCGAAAATCAGAATCACGACGTCAAATTATGCTAAGGGAACGAAGCCCAAGCAAAAATAATCAATTTATAGCATAAATCCCGAAATTACCAAAACCCCACCCCCGGGCCCATGTCTCAGAATTCGATAAAATTCACATCAATTGGTTTCTTATCTCCCCACGAGTTCATAAATATAAAAGTTCTGAAATCCGACCTCAAATGGTCCTTCAAATCCTCAATCAAAGATCTAAGTTTCCAAGCCCAAGTTTCCCCAAACTTTGATCCTTAAATCTCATTAATTTCAAGCCTAATCCGTGAAATAATACCATAGAAATGAGTTTTAGGTCCAAAATCCTTACCTCAATGAAGTTCCCTTGAAATCCCTCTTCAAAATCGTTCAAAAAGCTCCAAAGCCAACTCAAAAATGGTGAAACAGCTCAAAAATCACGAAGAAAACAACTTATACCTTCTGGCCCAGGCATTTTTGCATCTGCGGCCATATACCTGCTTCTGCGGAAATCACTTTAGATGCCCAACTCCGCATCTGCGATGAAATATCCGCACCTGCGCCATCGCAGGTGCGGCTCTTAGACCGCTTCTATGGTTCCTGCCAATTTCACCAGCTTCCGCTTCTGCGACCGCTTTCCCGAATGTGCAGCGTCGCACCTGCGGTCCCCAATCTTGAGGTGCGGAAATACCAGAAGCAGAAAATCTGTAGAATCTTCAAAAATCTCAAACTCTCCATCAACCATCCAAAATCACCCCGAGGCTCCCGAGACCTCAACCAAAAGCACAAAAATATTCCAAAACCTTATCCAAACTTGTACCAATCTTCAAAAAACTTCAAAACGACATCGAATCAACTAAAATACATCGGATTCAAGCGTAAGTTTCCAAAAATCTTCCGAATTCTGCTTTTGCTCAAAAACCCAACCAAACCACGTCCGAATAACCTAAAATTTTGCACACACATCCCAAATGACACAACGGAACTACTACAACTCTCGAAATTCCATTCCGACCCCTATATCAAAATCTCGCCTACCAACCGAAAATCGCCAAAATATCAACTTCGCCAATTCAAGCCTAAATCTACTCTGAACATCCAAAATTCATTCCGATCACGCTCCTAGGTCTCAAATCACCTCGTGGAGCTATTCGAACCATCTGAACTCACATCCGAGTCCTCTAACTCATAAGTCAACATCTGGTTGACTTTTCCAACTAAAGCTTCCAAAAAGAGCCTAAGTGTCTCAAACCTTACCAAATTCTTTTCGAACCCGAGCCAACCAACCCGATCACAAAAAGAACCGATAGACAAGGCAATAAGAAGCAGAAATTGGGAGCGGTAACTCATGAGACGACTGGCCAGGTCATCACATCTTCCCCAACTTAAACAAACGTTCTTCCTCGAACGAGTCAAGAAACAACTTGAAGCCTCAAACATGTGAGGATATCTACTCTGCATCTCCCGCTCGGTCTCCCAGGTAGCCTCCTCCAAAAACCTCTCTACTACACTTTCATTGAAGCTATATCATTTGATCTCAACTTCCGAACCTGAGGCTCTAAAATAGCCGATGGCTCCACATCATAAGTCAAATCACCATCCAACTGAACCGTGCTAAAATCCAGAACATGATACGGATCGCCAATATACTGTTGGAGCATAGAAACATGAAATATCGGGTGCACACTCGATAAGCTGGGTGGCAAAGCAAGCTCATAAGCCACCTTTCCAATCCTCCGAAGCACCTCAAAAGGCTCAATGAACTACAGACTCAATTTCCCTTTCTTCCCAAATCACATAACACCCTTCATGGGCGAAACCTTCAACAGAACCTTCTCACCAACTATGTAGGACACATCTCGAACCTTCATGTCAACATAACCTTTTTGCCTTGACTGCGCTGTACGAAACCTCTCCTAAATCCCCTTCACCTTTTCTAAAGTATCCTGCACCAAGTCTGTACCCAATAACCTAGCCTCACCGGGCTCGAACCATCCAACTCGAGATCTACACCGCCTCCCATAAAAATCCTTATATAGAGCCATTTGAATACTTAACTGGTAGTTGTTGTTATAAGCAAACTCTACAAGCGGTACAAACTGATCCCATAACCCTCCGAAATCAATGACATAAGCGTGCAACATGTCCTCTTATATCTGAATCGTGTGCTCGGACTGCCCGTCTATCTGAGGGTGAAAAGTTATGCTGAACTCAACCTGAGTACCCAACTCTCGCTTCACAGATCTCCAAAATTGCGAAGTGAACTGAGTGCCCCTATCTGAAATGATGGAAACTGGTACACTATGCTAACGAAAAATCTCTCGGATATAGATCTCTGCCAACCGCTCTAAAGAATAGGTAGTACACACAGGAATGAAGTGTGCGGACTTGGTCAGCCGATCCACAATTACCCAAATAGCATCGAACTTCTTCAAAGTCCTTGGGAGTTCAACTACAAAGTCTATAGTGATCTGCTCCCACTTCCACTCTGGGATATCCATCTACTGAAGCAAGTCACCCGGTCTCTGATGCTCATATATCACCTACTGACAATTGAGACACCGAGCTACAAATCGCACAATGTCCTTCTTTATTCTTCTCCACCAATAATGTTGTCTCAGATCCTAATACATTTTCACGGCACCCGGATGAATGGAATACCGCAAGCTATGGGCCTACTCCAGAATCAACTCCCGAAGTCCATCCACATTGGGCACACATATCTGCCCCTGCATCCTCAACACCCCATCATCACCAATAGTTACATCTCTGTCATCATAATGTTGAACTCTGTCCTTAAGGCAAGCAAATGCGGATCATCATACTGGCGCTCTCTGATGCGATCATATAAGGAAGACCGAGAAACCACACAAGCCAATACCTGACTGGGCTATGAAATATCTAACCTCACGAACTAATTGGCCAAAACCTGAACATCAACTGCAAGAGGTCTCTCCCCAACTGGAATATATGCCAAACTCCCCATACTCACTGCCTTTTGGCTCAAAGTATCGGCCACCACATTGGCCTTTTCCGGATGGTATAATAAAGTGATATCATAATCCTTAAGCAATTCCAACCATCTTTGCTGCCTCAAATTAAGATCCTTCTGCTTGAACAAGTGCTGAAGACTATGATGATTAGTAAACACCTCACATGACACACGATACAAGTAATGCCTCCAAATCTTCAATGCGTGTACTAGGGCAGCCAACTCTAAATCATGAACGGGGTATTTCTTATCATGGGGTTTCAACTGACAAGAAGCATAAGCAATAACTATATCCTCCTGCATCAATACACAACCAATACCAACTCTCAAAGCATTACAATAAATAGTATATGAATCTGAGGCTGATGGAAAAACTAACACTGGAGCTGTGGTCAAAGCTGTCTTGAGCTTCTGAAAGCTCTCCTCACACTCGTCTGACCATACAAATGAGGCACCTTTCTGAGTCAACTTGGTCGAGGGCGATGCGATAGACGAGAATCCTTGAACAAACCCGGCGATAATAGCCTACTAAACCAAGAAAGCTGCGAAACTCTATGACTGAGGACGGTCTGGGCTAACTTTAAACCGCCTATATCTTCTTCGGTTCAACCTGAATACCCTCACCGGATACCACGTGCCCCAAGAAAGCCACTAAACTAAGCCAAAACTCACACTTGGAGAATTTTGCATCAAGATTCTCCTCCCTCAATCTCTATAACACAACTCTCAAATAGTTTGTGTGCTCCTCCTGACTATGCGAATACACCAGAATATCATCAATGAAGACTATGACAAATGAGTCAAGATAAGGCCGGAACACGTTGTTCATCAAATGCATGAACGATGCTGGGGCATTGGTTAGCCCAAAAGACATCACCAAGAGCTCATAATGACCATATCGGGTCCTGAAAGTCATCTTAAGAATATCCAAGTCTCTGATCTTCAGGTGGTGATAACACAAATGGAGATCAATCTTGGAGAACACTCTCGCTCCCTCAAGCTGGTCGAATAAATCATCAATGCGAGGCAAAGAATACTTGTTCTTAACTGTTACCTTGTTCAATTGCCTATAATCAATGCACATCCTCATAGTGCCATCCTTCTTCTTCACAAATAGAACCAGCGTACCCCAAGGTGACATACTAGGCCAAATGAACCCCTTATCAAGGAGCTCCTGAAGCTGCTCCTTTAACTCCTTCAACTCTGTTGGTTCCATACGATACAGCAGAATAGAAATGGGCTGAGTGCCCGACACCAAGTCAATACCAAAATCAATATCCCTGTCTGGTGGCATGCCCGACAGGCCTGCAGGAAACACAACGGGAAAATCCCTCACAATTGGAACAGAATCAATACTGGAAGTCTCAACACTAACATCCCTCACAAAGGCTAGATATGAAAGACAACCCTTCCAAACCATATGCTGGGCCTTCAATAATGAGATCACTCCACTAGGAACATAATCAGTCACACCTCGCCACTCAATCCGTGGCATACCCAGTATAGCCAATGTCATTGTCTTGGCATGACAGTCCAGAATAGCATGACACGGAGATAGCTAATCCATGCCCAAAATGACATCGAAATCCACCATACACAATTACAAAAGATCCTCTCGGGTCTCTAGACCCCTAATTGTCACCACACACGACCGGTACACAGGGTCTACAACAACAGAATCGCCCATCGGGGTAGATACATGAACAGGTGAAGCAAGAGACTCACTAGGCTTACCCAAATAATGAGCAAAGTATGATGACACATAAGAAAAGGTGGAATCGGGGTCAAATAATATAGAAGCATCTTTGTGACAGACTGAGACAATACTCGTGATAACAACATCTGAAGCAATAACATCGGGTATGCCGGGAAGTGCATAGAAATGGGCCTGACCACCACCTGAGCGACCTCCCCCTCTGGGGCGACCCCTAGCTGACTGACCTCCGCCTCTAGCTAGCTGACCGGGTGGTGATAAAGTAACTACGCTGAAGCCGATGACTGACCCCTCTGCTGAGATGAACTCACGAGACGACGAGGGCACTGCCTCCACATATGACCCATCTCACTACACTCATAACAACTCTCAGGTGCTGGAGAAGGGGACTGAAGGGAACCCCTCACACCGGAGTGACTAGCAGATGCACTCGGCATAGAAGAGCCCTGAATTGATGGAGCACAGGATGAACTCTGAGCTGGAAGGGCACTAAGTGATGACTGGCCCTGATGAGAACTGTGAGAACCATGACCCGATGACGCCCCATGATAACCTGGGCGAGCTGGCTGAGCATGCCTGAATGGACGATCTCTGTCGTGGTGAAATTGACCTTCCAGCTAGTGCCACTGTAACTACCAGATCCTCGAGGCCTCTTGGCCTCCAGCTCCTCTCACTTCTAGCGATGAACAGACTCAATCTCACGGGCAATATCCGCAACCTCCTCGAAAGTAGCACTAGTCACCCTCTTCCTAGTCATGAGAATACGAAGCTGATACGTAAGGCCATCAACAAACCTCCTAATCCTCAAACCAACCAAATGGCATGACGAGATAACTCGGAGAACCTCATCTCATACTGCATCACAGTCATCTCTTCCTGACGCAACCACTCAAACTCCCTAAGCAGCTCCTCTCTGCGAGACTGCGGCACATACTTCTCCAGGAAGAGAACGAAAAACTACTGCCAGGTAAGGGGTGCTTCACCAACAGGCCTACGCCTCTCAAAAGTCTCCCACCAAGTGAAGGCAACTCTAGAAAACTGATAAGTAGTGAAAGCGACCCCGCTGATCTCTAGAATACACGTTGTATGAAGCATCCTCTAACACTTATCTAAGAAACCCAGGGCATCCTCACCCTCTGCACCACTGAATGTTGGAGGCTGAAATCTACCAAACCCTCTCCAACCTATGATGCTCGTCCTCTGGCATGACAGGAACTACATAGTCCTAAGCAGCTGCAACCGACTGGGCTGGATGTGCCCCCCGCGTCTGAAGTCCCTGCACGACCTGCTCAAGTGTGCGAGTGGCGGGAGTCAGATTGCCTTTCTTGGCCTGAGAAGTAGCTGTTGCTGTAGTAGCGGAGAACGCCTGAGCTAGGCTAGTGCAAACTAATAGAATCTGAGTCAAGGCCTCTTGAAGAACCGAAAGCACAATGGGAACAGTTGGTGCCTGAGCTGGCGCTACTGGAGTCTCCATAACTGGAACCTGATCCTGCACTGGTGTGACTAGTGGATCTGCAGGTGCTGCCCTAGCTGCTGTGCGGGCCACACCTATTCAACAATTAAATAGGTAATGACAGACAGCTAAGATTGATAAGTACATAAAGGATTGCCACTCGGGCAAACACATGGAACAATACCAGCCCCTCAGGCTATATCTCATATCACAATGGGTACCCGCGCTCACTGGGGGTGTGCAAACACCTAGAGGGGCCCCTATTGGCCCAAGCTCAATATCAAGCCATCTCATCGCGTACATATCTCAGGCCCTTGGCCTCATAATCAATATCAAATGTTTCTTCACAACATAGGCCCTCGGCCTTACTTAGTCAAAATCCTGACAAGTCACTCGGGCAATGGTAAAACATGATTCTCAGCCCAAAATATCATTTAAAAGATCATTTAAGTGTTAAATAGAGTAAACATGGGTGAGTATGAAAACAGTGAAATATAACATGATTGAGTTCAAGTATAAAGTCAAAACAGCGAGGAAATATCAATAAAATCCCGTAAGGGTTCAAATAGTTGGCACAAGGCCCAAATATGGCATTCAGCCCAAATAATGATCATAGCAAATAGATTTCAATCAAATACGCGATAAAATAGTCATTCAGGATGGACTAAGTCACAATCCCTAATAGTGTACGACCCCACTTTTGTCATCAAGCGTGTGCACCACCTCAATATAGCACGACGATGTGCAAATTCGGGGTTTCATACCCTTAGAACATCATTTACAATCATTACTCACCTCAAACCGGTCAAATCTCTAGCCCGCAATGCCTTTGCCCTTCGAATCAGCCAACACTCACGTCGAATCTATCCAAAATCAGAATCACGGTGTCAGAATATGCTAAGGAAACGAAGCCCAAGCGAAAATAATCAATTTATAGCATAAATCCCAAAATTACCAAAACCCGACCTCTGGGACCACATCTCGGAATTCGATAAAATTCAAATAAATAGGTTCCTTACCTCCCCATGAGTTCATACAAATCAAAAGTTCTGAAATCTGACCTCTAATACTCCTTCAAATCCTCAATCAAAGGTCTAAGTTTCCAAGCCCTAGTTTCCCCAAACTTTGATCCTTAAATTCCATTAATTACAAGCCTAATCCGTGAAATAATACCATAGAAATGAGTTTTAGGTCCAAAAACCTTACCTCAATGAAGTTCCCTTAAAAATCCCTCTTCAAAATCGTCCAAAAAGCTCCAAAGCCGACTCAAAAATGGTGAAATAGCTTAGAAATCGCAAAGGAAACAATTTATACCTTCTGGCCCAGGCATTTTCACATCTACAGCCATATACCCGCTTCTGCGGCACCACATTTGCGGTCCTTGAACCGCTTCTGCAGAAATCACTTAAAATGCCCAACTCCGCATATGCGATGAAGTATACGCACCTGCGCCATCACAGGTGTGGCTCCTAGACCGCTTCTACGGTTCCTACCAACTTCACCAGCTTTTGCTTCTGCGACCACTTTCCCGCGTGTGTGGCGTTGCACCTGCGGTCCCCAATCCGCAGGTGCGGAAATACCAGAAGAAGAAAAGCTGCAACTTCTTCTAAAATCCCAAACTCTCCGTCAACCATCCGAAATTACTCCGAGGCCCCCGGAACCTCAACCAAAAGCACAAAAATATTCCAAAACCTTATTCAAACTTGTACCAATATTGAAAACACCTCAAACAACATCGAATCAACCAAAACACATCAGATTCAAGCCTAAGTTTCCAAAAATCTTCCGAATTCCGCTTTTGATCAAAAACCCAATCAAACCACGTCTGAATGACTTGAAATTTTGCACAAACATCCCAAATGACACAATGGAACTACTGCAACTCTCGGAATTCCATTTCGACCCCCATATAAAAATCTCGCCTACCAATCAGAAATCGCCAAAATATCAACTTCGCAAATTCAAGCCTAAATCTACTCCGAACCTCCAAAACTCATTCCGATCACGATCCTAGGTCTGAAATCACCTCCCAAAGATATCCGAACCATCGAAAGTCACATCCGAGCCCTCTAACTAATAAGTCAACATCCGATTGACTTTTCCAACTTAAGCTTCCTCAAAAGAGACTAAGTGTGTCAAACCTTACCGAATTCTTTCTGAACCCGAGCCAACCAACCCCGATCACATAAATAACCGATAAAAAAGGAAATAAGAAGGAAAAATGGGGGAAACAAAGCGGTAACTCATGAGACGACTGGCCGGATCATCACATAACTACTGTTGTTTAGCTGCAGGGGAAAAATCCAGAGCTATCATGGTAGATACTTGATTAACTCCCTCATGTTCATGACGTTCTTGTCTCTCTTTACCAACAACAACAGCAGTAGAATTACCTTCTAAACTAGTCCCTTGTGTACTACCCAGCGAAAATGAACATAAATTGAAGTTGGGGGTATCACTAGTATCACACATAGGAGAACTGAAAATCTTCCTTCTCTTAGGATTTGATAGAAGTTGCGATGCATCAGATGAGATCTGTAAAGCAAGGAAAATATAAAATACAACTGATACAAACACATTAGGCAAAAAAATACCTTGTAATCGAATTGCAGAAAATAACTACCTGGTCTAAGTGTTGAGACACAGATGGTGTTTGCATTCTAACAAATCCACTCCTTTTACCTTCAGATATGCCTATATCTTCATGCAAAAAAAAATAATACTGACTAAATTTTATAAAACAATTCAAACACACTTCACACCTGTCTGTGAGCCAACTGGTGTGAATAGATGTATTCTGATATGGTTTCCCCAGGCTGCATGCCTTTGTCGATATCAACAGTTCTAGCTTCATTCAATTATGCACCAATGTCAAGGAGCATTGGAGTATTCTCTGGAAGGTTTTTCTCAACTCTATCTTCATTCAATTCAGCATCATCAGAGAGTTTTTGAGTTGTGTCAATTGAAGTACAACTATTTTCAACTTTCACTGCATATTCATAAAGAGGGGGGATGGATCAATGACCTATCTATAAATATATATAACATAGAAAAAATTTATACCTGTAGTTAAAATTTCTTGTGTATCTTCACCTTCAAGTTCCCTGCAAATAGCTAGTGCTTCTACAAACTGATGTCTTTCCCAATAGTGCTAGACACATCACTCGATGTCAGTTCTAAATTACTAACAGGTGCTTGATCTCCATCGCTAAATAAATTCCCTTTTACAATATCACTGCCCAAAGCACAACTCGGTGCATGTTTTACAGTATCAACAACTTGATTATCTACACCTTTCTCAGTTCATAACTCTTCATCATTTCCATCTTCACTCAGTCTATAAACACTAGATTGTTCCTCTCCAAATTTATGTTGAACATGTTCATCACCTTCAAGAGTTGCTTCCCCATGTGTAGCAATATCATCTCCGACTTTATGCGATGCATCATGAGTATCATGTTCTTCAGTATCAACAACTTGATTATCTGCACCTTGCTTGCTTCCAACATTCTCAATTGATAATAATTCATCATTTCCATCTCTGCTCAGTCTATCAACACTTGAACGTTCCTCTTCAACTTGTTTTTGAACATGTTCATCGCCTTCAAAAGCCGCTTCCTCACTTGTAGCATTTTCATCTGCGACTTTATGCGATGCATCATGAACATCATTAATATCCGATAGATGTTCGTAAGAGTTGTTCATCCTATCATGTTGTCGATATACTCAAATCAAAATTGCTATCGTCCATTCCATTTGATTTGTCGACAATCTTAAACAGCTGTTCAAACTTCTTATCAAAATATTCTTAGAAAAAAAATTACTAAAAATGATTAATCTGAATAACATTAGCAGAAATAAAAAGACTTCTCTATAAATTTGCTAACCTTCACTTTTCAAAAACCACATCCACAATAACAGATCGCTCATCCCGTTTAAACTTATCGAAAACTTCTTTCACGGTGGTGCTTATTTCTTTTTCTACATGCCTTTGAACCTTCATCATTACCATCTATTATAGAGACACACACCAAAAATTCAGATATAAAAGAATGCTGAAGTTCAGCAAATACAGAAAACAACTTCAGCTATTATAATACTGAAGTTCATCACAAATAGAACAAAACTTCAGCTCAAAAACATGTTGTAGTTTTACAAAAACACAACCAAAAAACTTCAGCTCAAAACTTACAGAACATATTGTGTCGACTAATTCATTCTCAAACTTTGTTGTAGAATGGTTAGAACGACTTTGGGTACGAGATGATTCGCCAATAACAGGAGTTCGATTCGCTTCTTTTGATCTACTCCGACTACGTGGTGATTCGCCAATAATAGGAGTTTGATTCACTTCTTTTGATCGACTCAGACTACGTGGTGATTCACCAGTTGAAGGAACCGCATTAAGTACCTTTGAACGAATCCGGCTGCATGGTAATTGTCCAATTAAAGGCATTGAATTCAATTCCTCTTCTGTAGGAATTATATCCAATACCCTAAAGTTGTGTTATCTCTGTTTAATACAAAAAAGTATATTATGAGGGTAAAAAACTAATACGTCAACATATTAACACAAAGACAAAAATAAAAAAATTAACTTACATCATGATTACTGAAGAAATTAAAAAGTTCGTTATATTTAGGCTCTCCCACACATACATAATGTAACATCCTGGGAACCTGAGGGGTATTAAGGTACTCATCCTCTCTTATATACTTCTCCCGATTATCTGGTAAGCGCTCATAGAACCAAGCACATAACGGAAATGAAAATTTACCAACTTTATACTCAGTTGCATAAAATTTGTTCTGCTTGTCCAATGCATGTTTCATTGAGAAAATGAGCTTTTCATAATACAAATTACCCCAAGGATATTCAGCACAAGCCTTATCATCTTCAACAATAGCTGCATACTCCTCCAGCACAGATGATTCATTCATTTTTTCCAAAAAAAATAGACTCCACAACAAGAATTTCCATAAGCTTCACAGCATCTTCATCACTCTCACATACGTGACTGAAATTCACAACATTCTTTGGAATTGCATTTCGTCATAAAATCTCGAATATCCATCAAGGTCACACCCTTAGACTTCCCAAAATAGCGCTTCAGAATATTGCTCTCTCGATTAATTTATTTTTCAACATTATGTGTAGTGATCCGCAAACTGCACATAGTGTGAAAGTGTTCAAGGGTGAAGGAAGCATCATGGCCAAAAATCTTGAAACTAATGGAGTCGCGATCATTGGTGAATATTCGATAAAGACACACACAATGAACCAACTTCATGCTGCATTTGAAATTCTCCATAGCCATAATATAACGAAATGTACGATTATTAAGCTTATCCCATTGTGTAGGAGTCAAGAAACTTGCAATTAAATTCTTCAAATCGTGGTTCCCCTTCCAATAAGCCTTACAGTTGAACCAATCTCGAAACTCAAAATATTTATGCCCTGGTTTTGTAGGTGGAGCAGCAGGGACGAAAGGACCTGGGGGTATTATAGATTGTTTAGGTGCTTTAGGTGCTTTAGGATCTTTAGGTGCATTAGCTGCTTTACGTGATTTGGCTGATTTAGGATCTTTAGGTGCTTTAGGTGCCATCTGTTCAAAAAAAAATAAAAGATACAAGAAATAACATCAGAACATTATCAAAAAAATCAGTTAAAACTTCAACTCTAAGAAGGTTGAAGTTCGCTAGTTACAAAACAAAAACTTCAGGTCCTAGAACTGAAGTTCGCCAGTTACAAAATAAAAACTTCAGCAAATAGAGCTGAAGTTCGCCAGTTACAAAACAAAAACTTCAGCTCCTAGAGTTGAAATTTGCCAGTTACAAAAACAAAAACTTCAGCTCCTAGAGCTAAAGTTCGCCAGTTACAAAAACAAAAACTTCAGCTCTGTTCGCCAGTTACAAAAACAAAAACTTCAGCTCCTAAAGCTGAAGTTCACCAGTTACAAAACAAAACATTCAGCAAAAAATATCTTTTAGTTTTTACAAAGAACAAAACACAAATTCAAATTCAAAAATAATGTTGATGTTCATAAAAAATATAACAAAAAACACAAAATATGAAATAAAACTTCAGCTCCTATCTAAGGTATCATTGAAGTATTATAAACTTCACACTTTAATAGTATCATCTATTTAACTCTCAAAATTTTTAAAAATTTTGACGTCTCCAAAAATCACTGAAGAATTTATAGAATTTACATCAACAACACAAACACATGTTCAAAAAACATAAAAGCACAATCGTAAAAGTAAAACTAATTCACTTATCAAACTAAACCCTAAGAAACTATTTTATCCTAAATATATGACTATCAAAACCAAAACCAGAAATTAAATCGTAAAAATTAATACTAAAATAAAACCCAAAAAGTTAATGCAATGTACCTGTGATTAAATCTAATGTTATTAGGGAACAAATAGTTGAAAAATAAAAAACAACGACGAAAACCGTTTGATTTCATAGAAGAACAAAACAAAAAATGTGAATAACGGGAGAGAGAGACAGAGACAGTAGAGGACTAGCGTATACTTGGAGAGAAAGTAGTCTTTTAATAAAGAAGGGCAAAATAGTCTTTTTAAAAGGCTTTTAACAAAAAAATGGGTACGGGTGCAAACAGAAAAATAAAGCGACTACAGGTTAAAAAGGGCCGCCCAAATAGGGCGCCCCATGCAATTTTTACATCTTAATTACTGAGTTCGTACTAAAGTATTTGTACATATGTGATAATTTTTTTAATACAAGTACAATACCTAAGGCAAAACTACTAAATTCGTCCTAATACGTATCCAATACTCTACCTCCACCCCTGATGATGGGAATTGCATCCTTCCCATCCTCATTAGACCTCTAGCTTTCGTATATTTAAAGATCTTTATATATATATATATATATATATATATATATATATATATATATATATATAATACAAGTACAAGACCTAAGGCAAAACTATTGGATTCGTCCTAACACGTATCCAACACTCTACCTCTGCCCCTGAGGATGGGAATTGCACCCTTCCCATCCTCACTAGACCTCTAGCTTCCGTAGGAATATCATCTTTATATATATATATATATATATATATATATATATATATATCATCTTTATATATATATATATATATATATGTGTGTGTGTGGTGGCGGCGGGAGGGGAGGGGAGGGGGTAATCTTTACTATGATGATTAACTGTATACCTTTTAAAGTAGGATAATACTCTTCTATTATATTATTCGTATAGGGTAGATCCACTAAAGAAAGTAAAGCATTCCATACCTGAATATTTTGTATACTAACGCTCGAACTTGAGACGCTCTAGTTAAGGGGTGGAGGGATCTCAAATCCTACCACATGCTTCTATGGTCAAACATGTACATTCAAGGTAAGTTGTTCTGCAAGTAAATGTATATATTAGGGTAACAATTACAACATCTGATTGCAGCCATCTCTCATGCACATGTTGTAGGTAGCTCCAAAATTGGTTATACGAAGATGTATAAGGTTGTTTTATCGGAGGTGGATCTAGAATTATAAATAATTAAGTGTCACAACCCAAACTGATGGGCCACGATGACTGCTCGAGTCCTATATGTCGAACACCCTTAAGCATGTGACTAAGATTTAAAAATAAATAATATCTGCCGAATTACGAGAGTGACATGCACGAGGATAACCTGTCCAGAAGACATATATGCATATACGTGTGGATTACAGTGGGCGAGCCGACAAGGCTGCGATAGGTAACTATATACCCAAAACTGAAAGCCGATAAGGCCACATGCTATCCAACTGTACATAACTGTCTATAGACTTCTAACTGTATACAAGCATATCATACCAAAATCAAAAGCATCTTCGGATCAAGTGGAGCACGTCAACTCTCGCTGATTAAGAATCCTAAGAAGGGGGACTGTTAGCTTGCCTACCTGCACCTGCGGGCATGAAACGCAGGCCCCGTGGAATAGGGGCGTCAGTACGAAAAATGTACTGAGTATGTAAGGCATGAAAATCAGTACGTAAAAGACATAGATGAAACATGGAATAAAAAAATTCATCTGTAAATCTGAATATCTTTGTAAATTCTGAAACATTTATAATGTCATGCACGGCATATAAATGTCGTGTCATGCATAGCTATAGGTGTACATAATATCATCAAGCCTCTGAGGGTATCCCATCATACCGTCTCAGCCACTGTGGGCAATATCATCAACATATACCAACTGATCAGGTGGTGGTGCGTATATAACGTCATCTGGTCATGGGTCAATGTACGTGTATAAATGAATGAGATGCATGAAAATATGCTAATAATCTCAATATTCCTTTCGGATAAACCTTATCAATTGTGTATTATTCTAAGACCCATGAACAGAAGATATAATAATATGTCACATGGGGAATCAAGAACATAAAGACTCCTAGTACTTCTATGAATAGACTCGTTTATGAAAATCGTGCATTTGTTCGTTTCTTCTATATAACTTGGATCATACCAAAATGAAAGAATGTATGGCCTTAATATACCTGGAGTAGGGAAAACTCCGTATAATATTCTTGGAAAAGATTGCACCGTACACCTTTAGACCCGCAAAATTTTAGGTTGCTACGATTCTTAAAAATTCTCGTTGGAACCTTTTAGGAGAATTAAATTGCAGGAATTTTCGTTGCTAATGAAGGTTTAGATCAAAACACTGTGTAAGAATTGTACATTCTGCTTTTGTAGAACTTCTTGAACTATTCATTCATTCTTAGGTTTTAATTGTAAGAAAATGACCAATGTTTTGATTTTGAGTATTCAAAACATGGAGATGAAGCTTTGTTAAAAGCTTTTGTAAAAGTGGCTAATTGTTAATTTGACACTTAATGATCATATACCCTTAGTCATATATTTGGTTGGCTTATTTACTGCCATGTTTTGAGGGTGTTAGTATTATCCCATAATTTAATAGTTAACTAGGTAATGTTCCAGTACCCGATAATTAACCAATTACACGCATAATTAAGAATTATCTCAAATTACCTAAAAATACTACTCATTTATACATCATACTATTGTGGTCATATGGTACTTTGTATGGTACTAGTCCATAAATATCGAGTATTATCGCTCGACCCGTATTTTATCCCAAATCGGCAACCTTCAACGAAACTCATTTTCTTTAATTCGTGTACCCTTTATCCTTCATGACACTTACTTATCGCTTTTGATAAATAGCATAAATACGTTAACCTCAAGATAACCTCATCCCCGAATCTACGTCAATTAACTAAAGATGAAACTTTTTAACGTACAAAAATGCGAGATGTAACATCCTTCCCTCCTTGGAAGCATTCGTCCTCGAATGTTTAATTCCTCGGGATCTATATAACTTTAGCAGAGTCGCCTTTGTAACAACACTACTACCAACTCTCCCTGTAGAAGCTCAATAATTCAACTCCATATAGGACTACAATCATCAATAAAGACAATGACCTTACACGATCAATAACCATAACTAACATAAGAATCCGTACACGTACCTTGAGGTTATGACTGTCGTGCCCCCTTTTTTCTCGCGAAAATCAGGTTTGTGACAATTGGGAGGACAACTCGTTGCCTTTCGGGAATTAGGTTTGAATTGAAGAGTCGCCACCTAATGATTAAAGCATTAGGACACTAGGAGGGGTTTGTTTTGAGTAACCAGATATTGGGTAAGGGCTTGAATCTATCCCAAGGGGAAGGTGTTAGGCACCCTTAAGGATCCACTAGTGTGGTTCCCGACAAAACTATTGTTGTGACTTAAGTGCAAATAACACATAGGCAAATAGAGGCTTCAAATAAGAGGGAATTTTCACGTAATGGTTACAAATAAACAAAAGTAAGAAAAAAGAACTAAAAGAATTGATTTTCTTAAAAGAAACGAATTAAAAAAAGATTCAAAAAGAAACAAAGAAAACAAAGGAAAGGGGGGGTCCTAGGTTGATTAATAATATGCATCACCCCATATAACATCTGATAATCACTCCTCAGTGAGGGGCTACACGTGATGTTATTGCGTGGTTATCATATCCATATCTACCCTTCCCACCTCGTTAAGGTATTAAAGCGTAAAATGGTCTCGTTTACTTATTGCATGCTATTACCTGCCCCAATCCTATCAGCCCCGGAGGTACTTGGGACTACTAATACTAGAGGGAGGAGGTATTGGGCTTATTTGTGGTTTCAAAAGGTAAAATACTAAGGCGACAAACAAAACACATATAACAAGTTTGGGGAAGCATATAAACAGATAAAAGGGCTCCAACAAACCTCCTTAAATCAAAGAAAAGCATATAATTTAGCATGTCTTACATGTACTGATTAGGGTCTGATTAAACTTAACAGTTGGGGCAAACTGATTAATTGCATATTTCAGATAAGAAGCCCGAATCAGGCCTGCCTGCTGGTTGTAGTTAATAAAATTTGATTCAGTTTCTAAACTGCCCTATATCTTGCCTAAGTGTTAGACGAAAACCTATAGGCATGATATCTACTGATTTCAGAAAAGATGAAGTATACTGATTTTAGAAAAAGGTTGTCAGTTATTCAAGAAAGACGAGTTTTTACAAAAGATCATAAATTCTACAGACGTTAGACAATGATTTTAGATTTGTAGACGAGTGAGACACTTCAGACTTGGTTATTAATTCCTATAGGCATGCTTTCAAGGCGTTGTTGATTTTAAACACTTTTACAGACATAGTAAGAAGGCAGAAATCCTATAGGCATGGCATCTAAATGTTGTACTTCGTTTAAGCCTATGAACATGATATCTAAATGCAGTTAGTTGTTTCAGCCCTATAAACAGGTTTGCCTAGTGACAGATGCATATGCAGGATTCAAATTTCCAGTTAACTATGAGCATGGTATCTATATGAGAGATGCAAAAATTTAACTATAGGCAGGATATCCATATGAATTCAGAATTTCGAAATCCTATAGGCAGGATATCTATGTGGGTGCAGAATTTCTTATAGGCATAGTATCTACATATGAAAGTGCAGAATTCCTATAAGCAGGATATCTTTGTGATATGCAGAAATCAGAAACCTGTGAGCAGGATATCTACTCCTTTTACATGCATGGTTACCCTTCCCTTTTCACTAACCATCCCCAAAATTTATTACAAGTTATTAAAGTCCAAATAAAATAAAGAAAAATACATCAGAAATTGAAAATTACAACCAAGGAGAGCCTGATTCAGACTTTCTGTCTGAAGTATGAAGTAAACCAACTCCAAAGATCATGTTTCAAAGCCTTTCTCCCACTTGGGTGTGTCAAAGTTCCCCAAGAGTTTTATAAGAACTCCGGGCAGTGCTTACACCCAAATGTATCACCATATTAAGCCAAAGTGTAGTGTGGAAGGGCCAACCCTTAGGTGTCCAAGTTCAGAGGGAACTCAAGGTCCCAAGGCAAGGGTCACAAGAGGGGGGCAAAATTTAGAAACTAAGACAGAGTGTAAGTGCAGAATTCTGAAAGGGGGAAAGGGAAAAGGAAACAGCACACATGGGGATATAGGGAATGAGGAGTTGCAATAGGTAAAAAGCAGGCTAGTGGGCATAACCCAACAATGGGAGATGTTGGCATACCCATAAGCCTACTGGAACACATTGTTTAGAAGTTAGGATCCCCTAAGGGATCAAGTTCAATCCATAGACAATAACTTGTATATTTCCATGTCTTAAACTATAACTCAAAGCACATAAAGGGAAATAAGGAATAGGGATTCATAGCAGAAACAAGCAAAATGGAATCAACATGCTAGTTTAAGTATTTAACTCTGCAGAAGTAGTAAAGTAGACATAGATGCAGAAAGTTGTAAGTAAACACATTGTGGGGATGCTGAAATTTGAAATTAGGACATACCAGTTTCAAAGAAAAAAGTAGAGAAAATGGAGTAGTCTGGTAAAAACCTTAGTGCAGACAAGAAGAGAGAGTTCTATTATGTGAGTAAGAGTTCAGAAGAGATTGTGAATTGTATCGTCTGCCGTGTGAAGAAAGGTCATGCCTTTTTATAGTGTAAAAACCAAGTAGAAATAAGGTAAGAAATAATTGAATAGCTGATTGTCAATCAATTACACAACACTCCCTTTAGTTAAGGGATTCAAATTCAAACGGGTATAAACCAATTAAGGAAAGAAATTAGTCAAACACTTTTTTCAAAGTAGGCAATTACGGGTGAATACATAAAAGTTATTTAAGGACAAGGTTTTTGAAATACACGGTTTGTACGAATAAGGTAAGAAGATCAATTAACAACCAGTAAATCAAAAAGGTCTGAGATTTTGTATGAAAGAACCGAGTCAAAAGATGGGAAAGGTTTTTAACTTAAGGAAATCAGCAAACAATGGAAAGGGAATCAATTAGACCCATATTCAGAAGGAAGTAGGAACTAATCACAAATTAAGAAGATATTTTAAGGGGAAGTATATCATATATAAGGAGCATGCGAACATGTTAAGCATGAAGGAAGACTGTAGTCTCATTGTAAAGTTAGTAGAAAATCCAGTATAGAAAAGTTTAGCAAAAGGTCAGAGTCGTATGAAAGCAAGGAATGGGTCTGAAAGAGTTAGGGGTTTTGAAATAAACCCTAAGTTCAATCAAATCACGTAATCAAGCTTAGCAGAACCCCCAAATTCTAGGGTTCCCACACTGAATCAAGTTCAGAGATGAGAAGGCAAGTAGTTGAAACAAGCTTAGAGGTTTCAAAGTTGAAACCTCTTGCATGCTTCTTTCATCAACAGAAACTCATGAGAAAAACATGATAGCAAAGTAACATTTCGAACACAGTAGAAGCACTCAAAAGAAAAACATTGATAGGAACAGTAAAAGAAACATGCTTAAGAGATTTTTTAGAAGAAACTTAAATAGGGCTTAATAGAAGGAAAATAAGGAAACATAAGAACTTAGCAGGAACATACAGTAGGAGAAACATGCTGGAAAATAGTAGAAGATAAAAAATATAAGAACACAGTAGAGACAAATAAACAAAAAAGACAAAGGAGAGAAAGTCAGAGAAAGTCAGAGAAACACTTAAACATTTTCAGAAAACCCTAGATCGGAAATGAAGCGGTTTTGAAAGTATTTTCTAAAAGAAAAGTTAGGGAAATCGTTTGAAAACTCAAGGAGAGCAAAGATACACAACAGATCTAAGGAAATCGAAGAAAACCTCGAAGGGTTAGGGTTTCAAAAGAACCCTAGAAGTGAGATAGGCTTTAAAAGGTCACTGATCTGAGTCGGAGAGGTCAGAATCAGGCTCAAACCACCATGGTACGCCGAATTAAAGCCGGAGATGGTCGTGGAACCTTGAATCGACAGAGGTTTGGGTGCAAACCTTCGAGGTAATGCCTCGAATCTTCGGGTATCAGGCATGTGGGAGCAAGAGAATGTGAGTATAAGACTCTCATAGCCTGAGAAGCCATGGATTCCGGTGGGTTTCAAGGTGGAGGTGGTGGTAAGAGGCGGTTAGGGTTTTGGAATGTTCGAGAGAGTTTGAGAGTTTAGAGGCGGATCGTAGGTGAGAAATGAGAAGGTTAGGGTGGTCGTTTGGGTTAAAAAAAGGTAAGAGTGAATAGGGGCCGTTGATCTCAGAGATCAACGGCCAGGATGAGAGGGGTCTAGGTCGGGTAGGATTTAAACGGGTCGGCGGGTTTAAATTAAAATTAGGTTGGGGAATTGAGATTGGGAATTGGGTTCAATTGGTGCTCAATATGGCTAAAATTGAAATAAACGGGGCTAACATTTAAATAGCCATTTTTCCTTATTTATTTTATAAAAATAGTAAAATAACTTTTGGAAATAAATTAAAGGTACTAAATTGATTAATAATACTGGAATCAAATTTGTAATTATAAACATAATTAAATCTTAAAATAGGCTAAAATTGCAATTATATGCAATTTAACTTTAAAAGGCTAAATAAATCTGTAAAAATGTGCAAAAATTACCTTAGCTATATTTTGGTATAAATATTAGAATTCAATAAAGGAGTTACCAAAAATGATAATTTGGGAAATAAATATTGATTTTTTCTGATAAAATAAGGCGATAAATTGATTTAAAAATCTTTTAAAAATTGAAAAAATAATAAAACACATGGACATGCTTATATATGCATACGTATGCTATTTTAAAAGTATTTTGCATATAAAATGATACAGGGAAAAATTAGGTATCAACAGTTGCCCCTCTTTACTCGGGAAGGATGAAAGATTTATCGGGTAAAGATATGATGGCCAATTTTGACTGAACGGAATGGTTTGAAGAATTTGACCGAGCTCTGGCTCCTGAGCTACCTACATATCCTTGGTCTTACATGAATCAGTCCATATGTAGTCCAGGATCCATCGACGGAATATGCCGATGGAGATTTTCCAAGACGGACGCGATATTTGGGTTAGGATGGATGGTTAAAGTCTAATAGGGCTGCGGGAACTAGAGCAGGATTGCTCCTCTGAGACGGCCATTGCTCAACGGTTTACCTGCAAATGAACAATGTGTTGTGCGGAAATTTAAACATGATGCAAGTTTCCGTCGGACCATGAAATGTTGTCATTGGACGGTTTGGATGACGTCCTCAGACCATGACATCCTGGGCCATGAAGCGTATAATAAGGATTCGCAGGCCATGAAATGGTGCTCTCGGGCTATGAGAATGATGCCTCCGAACTATGATGCCTTTGAATAATGATATGCAAAAGATAAGAGGGGTCCTCAGGCCATGGCATGGCGTTCTCGGGCTATGAAAATGGTGCCTCCGAACAATGATGCCTTTGGATGATTTGGTGATCCTTCGGCCTATGAGATGCAGTAGGTGTCGATCTTTCAGCCAGTGCAAATGTAAATAAGGTGGCGATCTTTTAGCCAGTGCAAATGTAAATAAGGTGGCGATCTTTCAGCCAATGCAAGATGTAAATAAGGTGGCGATCTTTCAGCTGATGCAAGATATAAATGAAATGGCAATCTTTCAGCCATGCAAGATATATATAAAGTGGCGATCTTTCAGCTGATGCAAGATGTAAATGAAGCGGCGATCTTTCAGCCGATGCAAGATATAAATGAAGTGGCGATCTTTCAGCCATGCAAGATGTAAATAAAGTGGCGATCTTTCAGCCGATGCAAGATATAAATGAAGTGGCGATCTTTCAGTTGATGCATGATGTAAATGAAGTGACGATCTTTCAGCCATGCAAGATGTAAATAAAGTGGCAATCTTTCAGCCATGAAAGATGTAGAGGTGGCGATCTTTCAGCCATACAGATGGAGGTAGAGCTTAACCTCGGAAGGCAGAATGGTAACCTTATGCAATGCAAGAAAATGCAGATGGAGGTAGAGCTTAACCACGGAAGGTAGAATGGTAGCCTTATGCAATGCAGAGAATACAGATGGAGATAGAGCTTAACCTCGGAAGGCAAAATGGTAGCCTTATGCAATGCAGAGAATGCAGATGGAGATAGAGCTTAGTCTCTGAAGGCAGAATGGTAACCTTATGCAATGCAGAGAATGCAGATGGAGGTAGAGCTTAACCTCGGAAGCAGAATGGTAGCCTTATGCAATGCAGAGAATGCAGATGGAGGTAGAGCTTAACCTTGGAAGCATAATGGTAGCCTTATGCAATGTAGAGAATGTAGATGGAGTAAGAGCTTAGTCTCGGAAGGCAGAATGGTAGACTTATGCAATGCAGAGAATGCAGATGGAGATAGAGCTCAATCTCGGAAGGCAGAATGGTAGCCTTATGCAATGCAGAGAATGCAGATAGAGGTAGAGCTTAACCTCGGAAGGAAGAATGGTAGCCTTATGCAGGAAGTAAAAATAGCAAATGGCAATAGAGTTTTCTTAGCTGATAGAAGATTGTGGTATCGTGATTGCTGGGGATATTGTGTCTGCTGGGTACACTGTTGTGTGCGGACAGCAATTGCGAGCAAGCGCAATGGTTCAAAGAGTTGTATTCCTAAACTTTGTGAGTGAGCGTATAGTATATTTGATGATTTTGAAACTCAAGTGCATGTATCCAAAGACAAAGTCGTGAGTTTGTAAAGGGGGAGGTTAGTTCGTATCCTTGCTGGCTTTGCTTGACCTGCTCGATTTTGATCTGGTGATACTGCCCGTATCATTGGGGTAGCGTTGCTAAACAGAGCGATTTCAGAAATAAACATGCATGATTTTAGTAAAGAAAATGTAACATAAATACATAATTAAGAATAGTTTTCTTTAGATGAACCGACGACTGCGATGTGGTTCAAAACATTGCAACTTCTCTTTCTCTGGAATTTTAGGGGTCCTCCTCAAAATTCTGCCCCAGTTTACTGTGCTGCTGATTCTGACGGCTGTTTGCGGCGAATGGCTGAAATCACTTCGGAATTTTGAGGGTCCTCCTCAAAATTCTGCCCCAGTTTCCAATTGCGGGGGAAATGAAATTTTTATTGAATTGTGACCGAACCCATAGGGCTACCTACGTATCCCCTCTTAAACGGGAATCAGGTCAGGCATAGTTCAAATTACATCATATAAGGAAAGCATAAAGATTACACATAGTATCGCTTGACTGCATCTGAATTGATCGGCTTTGCCCAAACTTCTCAGTCCATTTCTGCAAGTATAAGGGCTCCTCCTGTCAGAACCCGGTGAACCATGTATGGACCCTGCCAGTTGGGAGAGAATTTACCTTTAGCTTCATCTTGATGAGGAAAAATTTTCTTTAACACCAGCTGCCCCGGTGTGAATTGTCTCGGGTTGACTCTTTTGTTGAAGGCTCTAGACATTCTATTCTGATAGAGCTGACCGTGGCAAACTGCATTCATTCTCTTTCCGTCTATAAGAGCTAGTTACTTGTAACGACTCTTCACTCATTCTGCGTCGTCAAGCTTTGCTTCCTGTATGATCCTTAAGGAAGGAGTTTCTACCTCAGCGGGAATGACTTCCTCTATACCGTAGACCAGCATATAAGGTGTTTCTCCTGTCGATGTGCGGACTGTGGTGCGGTATCCCAATAAAGCAAATGATAGCTTCTCGTGCCACTGCTTATGCTTCTCTATCATTTTCCATAATATCTTCTTGATATTCTTGTTGGCGGCCTCTACGGCTCCATTCATCTGAGGTCTGTAAGCTGTAGAATTATTGTGTTTGATCTTGAAGGTTTCACATATGGATTTCATCAAATCACTGTTGAGGTTGGAGCCATTATCAGTAATTATTGACTCTGGAATCCCGAACCGACACATGATACGATCGCGAACAAAATCCGCCATAACTTTCTTAGTCACTACCCTGTAAGATGCTGCTTCAATCCATTTGGTGAAATAATCAATTGCTACCAGGATAAACCTGTGTCCGTTTGATGTGGTAGGTTCGATTGGTCCGATAACATCCATTCCCCAGGCGGCGAACGACCACAGTGAGCTTGTTGCATTAAGCTCGTTTGGAGGCACCTTTATCATGTCTGCATGTACCTGGCAGTAGTGGCACTTTCGGACATACTGAATGCAGTCTATTTCCATAGTTATCCAAGAGTAACCAGCTCGGAGTATTTATCCAAAAGTAACCAGCTCGGAGTATTTTCTTTGCTAAAACAAAGCCATTCATATGTGGACCGCAGGTCCCTGCATGAATTTCCTCTAATAGCCTGGATGCTTCCTTTGCGTCGATACACCTTAGTAATCCCAAATCACAAGTCCTCCTGTACAGGATTCATTCGTAGTGAAAGAAATTGTTGGATAACCTCTGAAGCGTGCGCTTTTGAGTAGCGTTCGCGAGTTCTGGGTATTCTCCTTTTGCCAAGTATTCCTTGATATCATGAAACCAAGTCTTTTCGTGTGCTTCTTCTTCGACATGAGCATAGTAAACGGGCTGATCCTAGATCTTTACCAGAATAGGATCAATGAAATTCTTGTCTGGATGTTGTATCATGGATGGTAGGGTAGCTAGTGCATCAGCGAATTCATTCTGGACCCTAGGAACATGCTGGAATTCTGTCTTTGTGAACCTCTTTCTCAACTCCTGCACATGATGCAGATAAGGGAGTATCTTGGAGTTCTTGATCGCTCATTCTTCTCGGACCTAATGTATAAGCAAGTCTGAATCCCCAATTACTAGCAACTCTTGGATGTTCATGTCAATGGCCATCTTGAGCCCTAAAATGATGGCTTCATACTCGGCCATGTTGTTGGTGCACGGGAACCTGTGCTTAGCAGATATTGGATAATGCTGACCGGTTTCTGATACTAGGATTGATCCAATGCCAACTCCTTTGAAATTTGCTGCTCAATCGAAAAACATTCTCCAACCGTCATAGGATTCTGCAATGTCTTCTCCTATGAATGATACCTCTCATCAGGAAAATATATTTTTAGGCGTTCGTATTCTCCGTCCACAGGATTTTCAGTAAGGTGATCTACTAGTGCCTATCCTTTGATTGCTTTCTAAGTCACATAGACAATGTCAAATTCACTCAACATGATTTTCCACTTGGCCAGCTTGCCAGTGGGCATGGTCTTCTGAAGGGTGTACTTCAAAAGATCCATTCTTGATATGAGATATGTAGTATAGGCACAGAAGTAGTGCCTCAACTTCTGAGCTACCCAAGTCAAAGCACAACAGGTGCGCTCTAACAGAGAATACCGAGCGTCGTACAAGGTGAACTTCTTACTGAGGTAATAGATGGCCTGCTCCTTCCTCCTCGTTTCATAATGTTGTCCCATAACATAACCAAACGCTCCATCCGATACTGCAAGGTAGAGTAATAGAGGTCTACCCGGCTCAGGTGGAACTAAGACTGGTGGTGTTGATAGGTATTCCTTGATTCTGTCGAAAGCTTTTTGGCAATCATCAGTCCATGTGGTAGCAACGTCCTTCTTCAACATCTTAAAGAACGGCTCACAGATGACCGTAGATTGTGCTATGAACCGGCTGATGTAGTTAAGTCTTCCCAGGAAGCTCATTACGTCCTTTTTGTTCTTTAGCGGTGGTAGTTCTTGAATAGCTTTGACCTTAGATGGATCCAGTTCTATCCCTCGGCGACTCACAATGAACCCAAGTAGTTTTCCGGTAGTAACCCCAAATGCACATTTCGCAGGGTTCAGTTTCAGGTTGTATCTTCTCAGTCTGTTGAAAAACTTCCTCAAATCTTCTATGTGGTCAGTGGCTTTCTTGGACTTTATGATGACATCATATACATACACCTCAATCTCCTTGTGTATCATATCATGGAAAATAGTAGTCATGGACCTCATGTAGGTGGCCCCTGCATTCTTTAACCCGAATGGCATCATCTTGTAGCAGTACATCCCCCACGACATAATGAAAGCCATTTTCTCAGCATCTTCTTCGTCCATCCAGATTTGATGATATCCAGCAAAGCAATCTACAAATGATTGCAACTCATGCTTGGCGTAATTGTCGATCAGGATGTGTATGTTCGGCAAGGGGAAGTCGTCCTTTGGACTGGCCCGATTGAGATCCCGGTAGTCGACACAGACTCTTACCTTCCCATCCTTCTCCGGCACTGGCACAATATTGGCTAACCATGTCGGATATTCTACTACCCTGAGGACCTTAGCTTTGACATGCTTAGTGACTTCTTCCTTGATTTTCAGACTCATGTTGGGTTTAAACTTACTGAGCTTCTGTTTTACCGGTGGACATGTCAGATCAGTTGGCAGTTTGTGGGCCACAATAGATGTGCTCAAACCAGTCATGTCATCATATGACCAGGCGAATATGTCCTCATATTCCTTCAGAAATTATGTGTATTCTTCCTTTTTCTGACGGTGACAAATGGATGCTGATCCGAGTTTCTTTGATATTTTCTGCATCTCCCAGGTTAACAATCCCAGTCTTGTCCAGGTTGGACTTAGGTCTGTTCTCAAAATTTTCGACCTCTTTAATAATCTCTTTCGGTATATCATCTTCCTCTGAATCTATGCATGTTTGTTGCATTGTCTCGTTGCATCTCACAACCATTGGTTAATCAAGATAGGTAATAGTAATGTTGTATAAGTAAAGTAATGAGGGAAAATAATAAGAGTAAGATTTGTAAGGAAACCGAAATGTTTTGATAAATTTCATAACTGTTTTGAACATTGGAAGATCTTATTGCGAAAATTCAAAAATGCGAAAGGAAAATCAACTAGTAAAAATAAAAGATAGTGCATGGTGCTTTGTTCAGCCTTGCTACCCCGAGGCTTTCCGAGCTCTGGTGGTTCTGATGGTCCAATTGTTGAGGCGTGCTCCTTGGCTTACGACCTGTATGAAAGGGCCTTCCTCCCCCTCCTCCTCGAAAATGACACAACAATCCATTTCATCTTCTTCTAGGAATAAATTCCTCACTGCTGCCAGTGCTTCCTCTTCTTCCGACCCATAGATAACATCAGCTGGCTGGAAAGTCTGCTCTAAATATGGTATTGGCTGCTCCAGCGGGTAGAATGGGTCGTGCCATGGTGGCGACCAGTTGTTTAATTCCTCCCAAGTATACTCGTATCCCAGACCGAAAGTAGTGTCATGTTTCTTCAGTTTGATCGGCTTGGCGATTCCTTGGAGGTTCTTGCCAAGTCCCTTACCAGGCTTGTATCCTCTCCAGTTCAATATGCTTTCAATTTTGTTGTCCCACCATTTGTCTTTGTCAATGGCTTTGACTCGCTCGACGTGGTGATAGGTTTCCCCACCTATCTTTCTCCTTCCTCCAATCGCTGAGATGGTTTGGCGACTGTATATGTGATTGCTCCCGTCGCTGTGAATGATCACCTCTTGGTGGTTCCACCTAAATTTCACCGCCTGATGTAGTGTTACCGCTATGGCCCCAGCGGCATGAATCCACGGCCGTCCCAACAACAAGTTGCAAGATGCCGGCACGTCTATAACCTGAAAATCAACGTCAAACCAAGTAGGCCCCATTTGTAAACACAGGCTAATTTCCCCAATAGTGGATCTTTGGGAACCGTCGAAAGCTTTGACATTGATGGCCTCGTCCTTGATCTTATGCAGACCCTTTACCAATGTCCTAAGTGTTACCAACGGACAAATATTGAGGCTGTACCCTCCATCAATCAGGACCCTAGTGATAAAATAATCTTTGCATTGTACGGTGATGTACAATGCTTTGTTGTGACTCAACCCTTCTGGTGGCAGCTCATCTTCATGAAAAGTGATCTTATGACTTTCCAATACCTGCCCTACCATGTTTGCCATTTCTCTTCCGGTGATGTTGCTTGGTACATATGCCTCACTCAGCACCTTCAACAAGGCATTCTTATGTACGTCGGAACTTTGCTGCAAAGCTAGGATAGAAATCTGTGTCAGTGTTTTGTTCAGCTGATTAATGACTGAGTATTCCTTGGCTTGTATCTTTCTCCAGAGATAATCGAGCCCGATTTCATTGATGGTCGGCCGACCAGAGGCCTGCTTACTCGACTCAGCTAAATGCTCCGTAGTATAAACCCTACCGGTTCTTGTCATACCTATGCTGCAACTGTTTCCCCGAATTTAGCTTTCCCTTTCCTTCTCGCCTCAATTGTGTAATCCCAAGGTATGGCATTTGTATAGAATGGTGTTACGGCCGACATTGTTACTGGGATAGGCACCTTTACTCCGAACGGAGTATGTATTTTGGAGGGTAAAACGGCAACTTCAAACAGTGCGGGTGCGTTAGCTGGAGACCCAAACTCGACCTCAATTGGTGTTGGCGTCTTTGTGGGGGGTGGTGCTTCAAACTCAAATGGTAAAAACATGTTTACCTAGGCATCCCCAGAAGGCTGAGTCTGGACTACAATGGGATTGAGGGTGACTATTGACTTCTTTGGTTCGTCACCTTCTGTGATTAAACCGATCAATCCTTGGGGGTCCCAATCATCCTCTATTTCAATCATGTGAACACCTCCACCCTTACGGTCCAGCAGAGGGTTGTTGCGGATGTTCGGAGTAGGCTCATTTGCTACAATGATCTTGTTATCAATCAAAGTCTGGATCTTGTCTATCAAAGAGCGTCATTCATCAATGGTATGCCCTTTCATGCCAGAATGGTATGCAGATGATTTATTTGGATTGACCGATTGAGAAGGGTTTTTCGGGCTTATAGCAGGGATAGGGGTGGCATAACTAGCATCTTTGAGCCTTTCGTACAGCTGGTCAATCTGTTCAGCAATGGCGGTATACTATTTGGGGGGTCTGCGGTCAAAACTTGGTCGAGGTCTAGAAAAGTTTTGGCGTGTGGGAGTTGATTGATAGTGGGATGGCTGAGCATTGTAGGCTTGGTAGACATGTGCGGGTTGGTAATATCTAGGTGACGTAGGTTGATATGTGGAAGGTGGGGGTGATTGGTAAGTACGTGGTGGAGTTTGGTAAAAGGGTGAAGGTGCTTGGTAATTCGGGGCAGGCTGATATGTGAGTGGAGGTATCAGATAGGCTTGGTAATTGATAGGGGATTTGTCTCTTTGTGCAATCATTACGACACTTGCGTCCCTTTTCTTGGACATACCACCAGACTGTAAAGCCTTATTGGTAGCTTGCAAAGCTTCAAAGTTTATAACCATACCACTTTTGATGCCTTCCTCAATCCTTTCCCCTAGCTTGATGATGTCAGAAAATTTCTGGCTCTCAATCAACATCAGTCTTTCATAGTACTGTTGGTCTTGATCCTGGACGAACAAATTGTTCATTTGTTCTTGTTCTAAAGCGAGTCTAACCTTAGCAGCTTCTGATCTCCAGCGAGTGGCATACTCGCGGAATGTTTCCATGGGCTTCTTCTTTAAGTTTTGAATGTAGAACACATCTGGTGCATTTTCTGTGTTGAACCTGAACATATCCATAAAGTCAGAGGCCATACTCACCCAGTTTGACCATTTCTTCGCGTCTTGGCTAATGTAACAAGATAGAGCATCTCCCTTCAGACTCCTCATGAAAAGCTTCATGCGAATCATTTCATCCTTCCATACTCCGACCAGCTTGTCGTAGTATGTTCTCAAGTGGACTCTCGGATCCTCGGTACCATCAAACATTTCGAACTTAGGAGGTTTGTACCCCTCGGGCAGTTTGACATCTGGTTGTATGCAAAGATCTTCGTAGTTCAACCCTTCGATCCCCTTACTTCCTTCGACACCCTGAATTCGACTAGTCAATTTCTTGAGTTCCGCAGCTAGGTTCCTGATGAGTGAGTCTTTATCATCAGACTCGGGTATGCTTGAGATAGGTTGGGTGGACTGTGGCATAGTTTCCACATAGATGAGGGTGTTATGGTGGAAATGGTCATTTGTGGAATTCAGAGGTTCTGGGATAAGTAGTGGAGTATTGTTGGATGTGTGGCATGTATTGCAGTGGTAGTGAGGAGTGGGATGGTTTTATGGTTTTGGGATGTCTTGTGGAGGCGTGGGGTTCTAAGCATTTGGAAAATTGACATCCGGAGCGGTGAGGGAAAATGACAAGTTTTCCAGATTCCGGACCTGATCAAGTTCATCCTAAAATTTCAACAGTTTCTGCTCGAGTTGGGACGCACTTTCTTTGGAGACCTGAGCACCATGAGTGACCTCTACCCAATCAGTTGAGTTTTCCTTTCTGGTATTGTTCAAATCTTCCATCTTTCCTTTGTTCCTACTTCTGATAAGACCAGGAGGAGGAGTGGGTGGAGGGCCCTGTGATCTTGTGGAATATGATGACGATGCCAGAGTGCACGAACTAACCTTTGGGGAGGGGAGAAAATAAACAAAAAGGTAACAAGTCAGTGAGGATTATAACAAAGTGTTGCGATATTTAAACACATAGTGCAAGAATGTAAATCACGTCCTAATTTGGGAGCCTCGTTGTGCCCGAGGTAGGCCTAGCGACAAATTGATTTGAAGAACTTAGAATGTTAAATGCCTCATTTTATTGATAAAAAGTAGACGAATCCCAAAACGACACTAAATAACAAGGAATAAAATGTCATTAGTGGTCATTGGCCTTATTACATTTCATAAAGTAAAAGAAAACTCCTATCTATTTGGTCCCAGAAGGACCTTCCCCAGACTCGGCATCTTTGGCTCCATCGAACAGCTTCACCAGCTCGCGAAGTCCCAGCAGCAGGTACGCTATGGCCAGTTATCCATCCTCGTTTCCTTCAGCATTTTGGCAGTCCTCGATCCTCTTTAGAAACTCCTTTCCAGCTCTACTAAACCTCGTTCCAGGTATCCTAATCGCTTGTTGGCAGCGACAGCCATGTCTTTCCACTCTTCAATTAGTTTTTGGTGGGCTTCTTGAATCTCACTGTACTCACTTTCACATTCCTGAATACTCTTGCGCAATTGGTTGTATTTGACCTATTTCAGCCCTTTTATCGATGATTCTGTGACCGCAAACGAACCCGGGTTGGCCTAGACCATTGTGATTATCCTCCAGCCAGCCTGAATAGTATGGGGTGCAGACAGCATGGTATCTGTCTTGTTCGATAGTATCTCTTCCCATGATGATCTTGCAATGCCACATATGCTGAGCTTGGCACTTATAAGAACTGTCATCAGCTTGGAAGTCAGCCCGGAAGTCACTCATCTTGTCGACCCTTGGTATAACCTGCTTCGTACCAGCCTGTCTCATAACTCGGAGAGGGACATAAGGGTAGGTTCCTCTCAAACCGATCAATATCAGAAATGGTGCGTCCTTGGATTAGGAGGAACTCTTCAATAGGGAACCACTCAAACATCCATTGTATTTGATCCTCAGTTAGATATTTAAACAGCTCCTCCCAAATTGGTCACTTTCAACGAAACTCGTTTTCTTTAATCCGTGTATCCCTTTAACCTTCATAACACTTATTTATCGCTTGTTATAAATAGCGTAAGTACGTTAACATCAAGATAATCTCACCCCCGAGTCTACACCAATTAACCAAAGACGAAACTTTTAACGTACGAAAACGCGAGATGTAACACTCTAGAGGAGGAAATAAGTATGGATATCTAGACTTCATGTCTTCCTCGGCCTCCCAAGTTATTTCTTCCACATTGTTGTTTCTCCTAAGTACTTTCACAGAGGCTACCTCCTTATTCCTTAGCTTGCGGATTTGTCAGTCTAGGACGGCAACCAAAATTTCCTATATGACAAGTCCTCTGTAATCTGTACATCATCCATGGGCACCACTTGGATAGGATCGCCAATGTACTCGTAAAATAGATTCGTGAAAAATCAGATGGACAAACTCCAATTTCGAGGGCAATTCTAACTCATAAGCTACTTGTCCCACTCTTGAATGATCCTATAAGGCCCAATATATTGTGGGCTAAGTTTGCCTTTCTTGCCAAACCTCATCACACCCTTCATAGGTGACACCTTTAAGAATACCCAGTCATTAACCCCGAACTCTAAATCTCATCGCCGCACGTCAGAATATGACTTCTGACAACTCTGAGCTGTCAACAGTCGCTCCCGAATAAGCTTTACTTTTTGTATGGCCTGCTGAACCATGTCTAGCCCATGTAATCCAGATTCTCCAACATCAAACCACCCTATAGGCGACCTACACTTCCATCCGTAATGAGCTTCGTTTGGAGTCATCTGAATACTGGAATGGTAGCTATTATTATATGTGAACTCAATAAACGGCAGATGATCATCCCAGCTACCTTTGAAGTCTATTTCACAAGCTCGAACATATCCTCCAGTGTCTAATAATACGCTCAGCCTGTCCGTCTGGGGATGAAATGTTGTACTGAGACTTACGTGAGTCCCCAATCCTTTTTGGAAGGACCTCCAGAAGTTAGCTGTAAATTGAGCTCCTCTATCCGAGATAATAGAAACAGGGACACCAAGCAGTCGTACTATCTCCTTAATATAAAGCCATGCATAATCCTTTGTGGAATATATAGTCATAACGGGCAGAAAATTGGCTAACTTTGTAAGTCTATCAACAATCACCCATATTGATTTGAACTTACACTGGTTACGAGGCAAGCCTACGATGAAATCCATATTGATTACTTCCCATTTCCAAGTCGGAATCTCCATAGCCTGCAATAATCCATCGGGTTTTTGATGCTCAATCTTAACCTACTGACAGTTAGGATACTGAGCAACAAACTCCGCTATATCCTTTTTCATTTCATCCCACCAATATGCTTCCCTGATATCATGATACATCTTTGTCGCTCCTGGATGGATAGAATAACGAGAATAGTGAGTTTCTCCCATAACCAGCCAACGCAACCCTACAATATTAGGGACACATAATCGTCCTCGATATCTGAGGACCCCATCTTTTGTAATTTCAAATGGTGTGTTATCCTTCTAAGGGGTGTGTTGATTGATCGAAGCCTACTCTGCACTACTATTAAGTAGCAAGAGAGGGTCGAAGAGCTTTTACCCGATTTAGGGTCGGGATCAATTTCCATAAAGAGCTAGAATTTGGAGTCGGGTATCTATCTAGTTTAGAGTTGCATATGTGTTCCAAATTACACTTCTATACATTTTGGGGGTTTTTGTTTTACTTCTACTTTTATCAAACTACAATGGTAAATAAAACTAAATTAAGCTAAGAGTAAAACTAAAGAGGATTGTTCAAATGGTTTAAAAGGCACTAGGGTAGTGATTTTCGCCTAGGTGGTCAATTGATGGGTAATTGAGTCTAAGTCATGATTGACATAATTGGGGAGTATGATATAACCGTTGCACGATATTACCCACTCTACACCTCTCGGTGGTTTGAGTGATTTTGCCCGAATTGACTTTCTCAAGACCAATTGGGTATGCAAATTTGCACAAGCAATCAAGGTTCAAGTCGGGTATTACTCTCTCGAGGTTTAACCCTTTAATTGGGGCTATCAATCTCTTGAGTACGCCCCAATTCCTTATTGGACCAATTTCAGAGACTTAGGCTCTCTTTCTCAAGAGGAGCTCAAGTCAACTAAACACAAACTAGTGCTTGCAACCACTAATTCAGCAATTAACCATGAAATTGGCCCAAATATCAAACACCCATAGTCAATATAGCCCTAAAATTTAAGACCCATCAATTACCCACACTAGGGTTTAGCCACAACCCTAGATTATGGGTCTAGCTACTCATAATTGAAGAAGAAAAGCAAGAAATAGATGAAGAACAACTCATATTAATCAATTACTAAGATAAAGAATAAGATTCAATGACGAAATGTAGATAAAATTGCCCAAAATGGAAAATATTCGAACCCACAAGCGTAGCTATGTTCTAAAACTATCTGATGCCCTAAAAATGGGAAAAGAAGCTATTTATACTAAGCTGAAAAATTTGGACAAAAATACCCCTGCAGGGTTAGTGCGGACCGCACAAAATGCTGTGTGGCCGCACTAAGGCTCCGAGCTTGAAAATCTAACTCTCTGAACTCGGGCACTGCGGACCGCAGATAATGGACCGCGGCCACGGAGGCTTCTAGTGTGGTCCGCATAAAATGGAGCGTGGACCACATTGGCTTGAACTCGAAATCTAGCAACTCTCTGATCCTCCTTACTGCGGACTGCACTAAATTGAGTGTGGCCACACTGATCTTAGTGTGGACCGCACAGAATGGTGTGCGGCTGCATTGCCTTTGTGCCTGAATGTCATGCTCTCTGAACCTCACAGTGTGGACCATACAGAATGGTGTGCGGCCGCACTGGCCTTGTTTTGCTTGAGCTTTGTCTTGTCTTGATACTTGTGCAAGTTTCACTCCTTTTGAGCTGATATTTGACTTATTGTCACTTTGTTGATCAAACCTGCAATCAAGCACAATTTGTGAGCCTTTTGGGACTATTTTGTACGAATTTCTAATCAAAACATAAGCAAGAAGGAGCATAAAATACATTAAAATCCCTAGTTATCAACTCCCCCAAACTTAAGCTTTTGCTTGTCCTCAAGCAAACAAAATAAGACTCACCCCTTAAGAGAACATCCAAGAATCATAAATTAACCTCATCTAGTATCAATTGGGACTAAAAATTGCCCTCAATACAAATGAATCATTAACAACTTTTACTCTTTGAAACTCCATGGATTAAGTGCGACACTGAAGCATCAAGAGTTGACTCAACACATCAAAGAACTCTTTCTATTACTATGGTCATTGTGGAACCCAAACTCACACATCCTCAACTCTCCCTCAGCAAGCCTCACCTTTAGGATAGTGGCACTCAGAACGAGGTTATTAGAAATCCACTCATCTCTCTCAAAAAAAAGTCACAAGGCTGGCTCTAAGTACCATATGCTCGCCCCTTATGTGAGTCACCACTAATGTAAGCTTCATTCAACTCAAGATCATATATGGCTTTTGTGGAGACATTGTGAAGGCTTTTGGTTCAGGGTAGGAGATGTTTGGTCTAAGTAGGTTCCATCTTCCCTTAAGCACTTCTTTTATTTCATTTGGCACACATTCACTTGACTCTTTGAGTCAGTTCACTTCTTTCTAAGGGGTTAGAGAGACACATTGTCACTCTTTCTTATACATTTCAAACTTTTTCTCCTTTTTTCATCTTTCCACACCTTTCATTCATTGCTTTTCTTGAGTCCATTTTTATTCTTTTTCATATTGAACATTCTTTTTGTCTTTTTGCTTTTCTTTCTTTTTCATTGCATTTCCTTTTCTTCATTTTTGTGCCTTTTTACCACTTTGTTGCAATCCTCGTCTCTCCCCCCCAAACTTATGTTTTTGCCATGTGCTAAAGGAAAGATCGGGTGTCAAGAGAGGGTATCTTTTAGAACGGGTAGAGGCTTGTATTATGGGTCTTGAAGGGAAAAGGTCAATGGCTCAAAAGGGTTGACTAGGGATCTTATCATTGGTAGGTTATGGAAGTGTTCAAGCTATCATTTGGACTAAAGAGAGCCTATAATCATGTCTCAAGTCAAAATTCACTTAGGATTTTGCCTAGACAAACATTCAGGGTATGTTCTAGACCAATGGCTCAGGACTTGGACTTGCAATTCAAATTCTCACCACACAAGCTATGGGGTTGCTAAAGAAATAGAGTAGGGGGCCCACAACAACCTTAGCTAAGATTTGAGCAACACAATGGTTCCGAAAAACCACTTGATGACTATTGGTCAACACAAGAGTTTCAAGGTCACGACTTTTACCATCCTAAACACAACAATTTATTTTTGACCATAAGATCAAAGGCAAATGTGCTAGGCCCAAGTGAAGCTTTGATTGAGGCACCCTTAACTAGTAACTACTTACTACTAAAAACAAAAAAGAAAAACGGACTCAAACCCTTAAGAAGGTTTTCACGCCATCCATCATTGTGAAGATCCACCCGGTTCACACAAAACTCCACCTTTGGAAAGAATCGTGGAATTAAGAAAACCAAAGGCTTATTGCAAACTTCAAAACAAGAAACTACGAATCATAAATAAGAAGTTAAGAACGACAAGTTGCGGAAAGTAAAATGAATATATACAAGAGGGGATTTGTCGAATATACAATAGATGGGATGAATATGTACAATATAGCATAACTTTATATACAGACTCAAAGTAAAATAAAAGTGCGATAAAAGTAACGAAATGTTAAAATTATATACAACCCAAAGATGAAAAGATAAAGAAATCATAAAAAGTATCAAATATATATACAATCATCCAAATGAATCCATAAAAGTAGGGTCTACCCCCTCAAATGAAAGTTGCCATTGTCCCCAATACCAACTAAACTAAATAAAGCACCAAAAGGAGAAAGGGAAAAAGGATATAGGGACTCCTTATGACCTGTCTGTCTGCATGGGCTCCTGAGTGGTCCCTGGGTCCTTATTGTGCTCAGGAAACTTAGACTGGTTCCCTATGGCCTAATGTTGTACTACTGAGACCTGGTCCTGGATAGGCTCCTGAGGTGCATCTTGTGGCAGACTAGAGGAGGCCTCCGGTGGGTCTGCCAACTGGATGACTACATCATCCGCTCTGGGAATCATCATTTTCCTATTGGGAGGCCTTTGGGACTGCTCGAGTTGGGGATGAGCTGATGGTACTGGGTCCTGTAGCAATAAGTCCAAAGGCAGATGATCTGCCTTCATTCTGTCAACATCAACCCTCAGCGCCTTTACGGACTCCTTGGAAGCCTGTGTCTTCCTCAGCTTCTTGTGCTCCCTAGAAAGATCCTCGAGAGCCTTGGTGTGTGAATCAACTGCCTCTGTGAGCACCTTCTGAGTGTCGAGGATTTTCTGTTGGTTGGCCAAAATCTCCTTAAGATCATCCTCTATAGACTGAGGGACCTATGGAGGTGGAGGTGTTAACTGAGCCTCTATTGTGGTAGTGAGGGTAGACAACTTGGATGATGCAGTCTGCATCTAGTTGTTTATACTTAGGAGAGCCTGGCTCAATTGGTGGGCAATCATCGGATAGTCACGAGAAGATGGTATCTCTTGGCCTGCTGAGGTGGATAGGCTAGGAGGGATATCAGTGGAGGTGGAGGCAGGCTGAGCAGGAGCCACTACCACAACTGGCTCTTCAGACTGGCCAGTTGGAGCAATAGCTATTCCCTTAAATTTCTTTCTCTTGGGGTTATCATCCCCCTGCATGTTGTACCAAGAAAATGGGGCTTTCGCTTTGACCTTGATGTCGAAGGACGTCTTTTCAACTTTTAAGTCCCGGAAGTACATAGTCAGAAAACTGGGGAATGGGTAGTTTCTATCATTCTCAGCACCCACAATTGTAATTATCCTCGGCATCACATTTCCCACATTGATTGGGTACCCCGCCATAATCGAAGCCACCAAAACTGCTCGGTGAAGAGGGAGGGAGTTATCATGAGCCGTGGGGTCCAACCTGCTACATACAAATGTTTCCCACCCCCATGCCTCAAAATTTAAACTACATCTCAAAATCTTGATGCCCGCAGTCAACCAATCGGGGGTGGTACCCGGGATTGCCAAGTACTGTGCCAACCAGGGACGGACCTCCTCGCCCAATTCCATCTTCGCCATATATAGTGACTCATCCTTCTCATCAAAGCCAAGGTATTCATTTATGGTTTTTCCGTCAAATAGCACCTTCAGGTTTCATACCTTGGTCACTTTGGAGTCCTTTTTGATGTGGGCAACATTGGTGTAGAATTGCTTGACCAAGTGCCCATTGGCATCTACACATTCATCTAGAAAATTCTCCTAGCCAACTCTCTTTCTAAACTACCTCTTCACATTGGGGTTGTGAGGCAGTAGATCTCTATCAACAAAACTCCGCTCCGAAATTAATTTCCTCACCGACCACCATTCCCTGAATTTGTGATATGCCACTTCACTTACGATCCGGTCTTGCAATGCCTCCAGTTTTCTAGCTCTAGCCACCCCGCCAACCTGAGGTTCACCCCTTATCCAACTAATTCTTCACCTCCTACTTCCTCATCGTCTTCTACTTCTCCCTCTCTGGATAATAACGTTATGGGAGAGGTGGAGTATCCATCCCCACCGCCTTCAGCTGAGCCCTCAGACGACCCAGAAGACACATTTACTGACGCTTGGGCAGCGGGGGAAGTGGGAGGAGTGTCTCTTAGTCTATTTCTCTCCGTCCAGTCAGGGATATATTCTGGGATTGAGTTTGAAGATATCTCCCGGGAGGGCTAGTACTCACTCCCAGACATGTCAATGGCCCTATCAGCAACTTTAATCATCTTCCTCATGTTTTTGATGTTTTGCCTGGCTTGGGGAGTGAGTCTAACCATTTTTTGTTTCCCTCCCCGGGAGGATTCACCTCTTCCTGGTTGTTTAGAACATTTCCTCGTTGTTTCACCATTGTCTGCAAACACAATCCAATAAGCTTGTTAGTATCAATAGAAGCAGTTAAGAAACAGAGGTGCAGAACAGGAAGGAAAAGTTGCAGATAGTTACAGACAGTTTTCAGATGTCAAGTAGTGCGGACCACACAAAATGGCGTGCGACCGCACATGGGTCAATGCGGACCTCACAAAAAGGCCATGCGGTCCGCACAGAGGTGGGGTTCAGAGTACCCACTCTCTGTATCCAGGTAGTGCGGCCGCACAGGGACCAATGAAAATCAAAGAAAAAAAAAGAAGAAAAACACATGAGTTGCCTCCCAAGAAGTGCTTGATTTAACGTCGCGACATGACGCAGGTTACCATCATATCATTTGAAATAAAGAAGGGCCACCACGTGGCTGTCATCAATTTTTCCCAAGTAGTGCTTGACCCTATGCCCATTTACTCTAAAAACTTCACCATTTTTGTTCTTTAAATCAAGAGAACCAAACGGGGTCACACACACCACTTCAAAAGGTCCACTCCATTTTGACTTGAGCTTTCCCGGAAACAGACGTAACCAGGAGTTGAACAAGAGAACCAAATCGCCTACTTTGAACTCCTTTCCAAGAGCATATTTATCATGAAGATACTTTATCTTGTCCATGTATAAGTATGAACTAGAGTAGGCATGGAATCAGAATTCATCAAGTTCATTAAGCTGTTCCACACGAAGATTGGCTGCAACATCCCACTCAAGATTTAGGTTCCTCAAAGCCCACATGGCCTTGTGCTCTAACTTGACCTGTATATGGAAAGCTTTCCCAAACACCAACCGATACGGAGACATACCAATCGGAGTCTTATAAGTAGTCCCATAAGCCCATGGAGCTTCATCCAACTTCTTTGACCAATCGGCCCTATTTGCATTGACCGTTTTTGACAATATGCTTTTGATTTCCCTATTGGAGACTTCAACTTGACCGCTTTCTTGAGGATGATAGGTTGTAGAAACTTTGTGATTGACACCATACTTTGAAAGCAAAGTGTCAAAAGCTCTATTGCAAAAATGAGACCCTCGTCACTTATGATTGCACGCGGAGTACCAAACCTTGTAAAAATGCTTTTCTTGAGAAATGCAACAACACTCCGGGCCTCATTGTTGGGCAAAGCCACGGCTTCAACCCACTTTGAAACATAGCCACCGCCACAAGAATGTAAGTGTTACCACAAGAGCTAACAAATGGGCCCATGAAATCAATGCCCCACACATCAAAAATATCAACCTCAAGGATGGTATTGAGAGGCATCTCATCTTTCTTTGAAATTCCATCTGCCTTTGGCATTCGTTGCATCTATTCACAAAATCACCTGCATCTTTGAACAAAGTTGGCCAATAAGACCCACAACTAAGAACTTTAGAAGCCGTCCTTGCCCCGCCATGATGGCCACCATAGGGAGAGGAATGACAAGCCTCCAAGATACTCAATTGCTCTTCCTCCGGGACACACCTTCGGGTCACACCATCCAGGCAAATCTTGAACAAGTACGGCTCATCCCAATAGAAATCCAAACTATCCCACTTGAGCTTCTTCCTTTGGTTAGAAGAGAGCTCACACGGGATTATACCGGTCACAAGAAAATTAGCAACATCGGCAAACCATGGCCTATCATTCATCGACACCAAAAGGAATTGTTCGTTGGGAAATGAATCATTGATCTCTAGGCCATCACGAGGCCTCCCCTCCTCCTCCAAGCGGGACAAGTGGTCCGCCACTTGGTTCTTACTACCCTTCCGGTCCACAATATCTAAATAAAACTCTTGAAGTAACAAGACCCATCGCATCAGTCTAGCTTTAGAATCCTTCTTCAGCATTAAGTACCGGAGTGCGGCATGGTCGGTATGAATAATAACCTTAGCACCCATAAGATACGGCCGGAATTTTTCCACTGTGAACACAATAGCCAAAAGTTCTTTCTCGGTCATCGTGTAGTTCATTTGAGCATCATTCATTGTCTTGCTCGTATAGTACACCGGATGAAAGATTTTGTTCACTCTTTTACCCAAAACCGCCCCAACCACAACATCGCTCGCATCACACATGAGCTCAAAGGGTAAGCTCCAATTAGGTGTGGTAATGATAGGAGTGGTAACTTATGCTTGAGAAGTTCAAAGGCTTGCATACATTTTTCATCAAGCACGAACTTAGCATCTCTTTCCAACAACTTGCACAAGGGATTCACTACCTTCGAAAAGTCTTTGATAAATCTCCAGTAGAACCCCGCATGCCCAAGAAAACTTTGAGCTCACTTCACAGATGTAGGGGGAGGGAGCCTTGAAATCACTTCGATTTTTGCTTTATCCACCTCAATGCCATGTTTCAGAATTTTATGCCCAAGAACAATTCCTTCTTCCACCATAAAGTGGCATTTCTCCCAATTGAGGACAAGATTGGTTTCTTCACAACGGGCCAAAACTCTATCAAGATTCTTCAAACGCTCATCAAATGAATCCCCCACAACACTAAAGTCGTCCATGAACACCTCCAAAATGTCTTCCAGCATATCGGTGAAAATGGCCATCATACACCGTTGAAATATAGCCGGTGCATTACACAACCCAAAAGGCATCCTAGAGAAAGCAAAAGTGCCATATGGACAAGTGAATGTGGTCTTCTCCTGATATTTCAGAGCAATCAAGATTTGGTTGTACCAAGAAGACCCATCCAAGAAACAGTAGAAGGCACGCCCAGCAAGTCGATCTAACATCTGATCAAGAAAAGGCAAAGGAAAGTGATCCTTGTGGGTCACTTTGTTCAACTTGCGGTAATCCATGCATACCCTCCAACCGGTGACGGTTCTGGTAGGAATCAGCTCAATGTGTGAATTTGCAACCACGATCATTTCACCGGTGAAGTCCAAGAGCTATCAAAGAAGAGGTACACAACCTCGGCATCCAATCACTTGATCACCTCCTTTTTCACAACTTCTTGTATTGCCTCGTTCAACCTCCTTTGATGCTCCAAGGAAGTCTTTGCATCATCTTCCAGAATAATCTTGTGCATACAGAATGCGGGGCTTATCCCCCGAATATAAGCTAAAGTCCATCAAATTGCCTTTTTTCTCTTTTGAAGCACCACCAATGTGGCATCAACCTGCAGGTTAGTAAGACTAGAAGAAAGAATAACTGGCAAAGTAGAATTTGAGCCTAAGAACTCATACTTGAGGTGTGGATGCAGTGGTTTCAACTCCAACACTGGAGGCTCCTACATTGAAGGTTTTGTTGGTGGAGTCTTTCTATTCTCGAGGTCCAAAGATAATTTCCTAGGCTCATAAGAATAAGAGCACATTCCATGTAACATATTCACGCACTCCACCCGACTTGCATCCTCATTGACATCAAGATTCAATAGTACGGCCTCCAATGGGTCCTCTACATTGATCATTACACTAGTCTCATCAATTATCACTGTTGTGACGAGGTCAACAAAAGAGCACACCTCAGTACTGTTGGGCTGCTTCATTGCTTTGCACACATGAAAGACCACATTTTCATAACCCACTCGGAAGGTGAGTTCCCCTGCTTCCATATCAACCAATGCATTCCCTGTAGCTAGGAAAGGTCTTCCCAATATGATAGGAACTTCATAGTCCACCTCGCACTCCAAGATCACAAAGTCAACTGGCAAGATAAATTTGTCCACCCAGACAAGCACATCATCAATAATACCCAATGGCCTCTTCATTGTTCTATCTGCCATTTGTAATCTCCTAGAAGTCGGCCTCGGCTGTCCGATACCCAAAGTCTTGAAAATGGAATAGGGCATCAAATTGATACTAGCCCCCAAATCACATAGAGCTTTAGAAAAATCTGCACTCCCAATGGTGCAAGAAATGGTGAAGGCACCGGGATCTTCAAGCTTCGGGGCCATTGAATGCACTATAGAACTAACTTGGTGAGTCATCTTTATAGTTTCACAATCCATAGAACGCTTCTTTGTGACCAAGTCTTTCATGAATTTTGCATATCCCAGCATTTGTTCAAGAGCCTCCACTAAAGGCACATTGATGGATAAGCTCTTTATCATGTCAATGAACTTTTTGAACTGATTCTCATTTCTCTACTTCGCAAGCCTTTGAGGATAAGGTGGAGGTGGCCTTGGCAAATGAGCCTTTGCTTTTGGCACAACCGGCTCCGGCATGTCTATTATGTGTTCCCTAGACGGGTTCACATCATTTTGAGTTTCCACCTCGACATCTTGAATATCAATCCTCACTTTTTTGTTCACATTTTTATCAACCGCATCTTCAACTACCAAAGGGACTTCATCTTCTTGCAATTCAACATCATCATCCAAGATTTCCTTTTGTTTGGAGGCATTCACATCACCGCCTCTCCCACTTCTTATTGTAACCACCATAATATGGTTGTTCCCACCTTTTGGGTTCACTACCATATTATTTGGTAGAGCACCTTTAGGGCGAGTATTTAAAGACTGTGAGATTTGGCCTAACTGCACCTCCAAGTTTCTGATAGAGTTATTATGGGAAGCCAACTGAACATCCGAATTCGTATTCTTCTTCATTATCTGTTCGAACATCATTTCAATTCTACCCATATCACTGCTAGAAGAACTAGGACCTTGGGATGGAAATGGGGGTGGATTGTTTGGTTGTTGGTACATTGGGGGCCTTTAAAAGCCTTGCCCCCGGTTTTTTTGGTTTTCGTTGTTCCATCCACCTTGATTTCTATTGCCACCCCAATTGTTGTTATTACCATTCCAATTCCCTTGGTTGCTCTGATTGTTGTTCTGATTGCCCCAGTTGTTGTTCCCCCAATTACCATTGTTTTGTTGTTGATTACCCCAATTGCCTTGAGGTCTCCATTGTTGTTGGTTGGAAGAGTTGCCCCGTTAGCCTTGATAATTATTCACGTATTGAACCTCTTCACTTTGTTCATCATAACCATCATTTTGAAATCCATCACAGTCATCATCAAATTGCTCAGAATTCCCTTGGTTTTGTTGCCTTGTTTGCCTTCTTTTGTTGACAAGCATATTGACATCCTCCATGACATTCAATTGGCGAGGATTTTGGACTTGTTGCAAGTGTGCCTTTGCCAATTGGTTCATAGTAGTTGTCAGCTCAGCTATAGCTTGCCCGTGATCATGAAATTCCTTGTGCAAATTAGTGACCATGAGGTCACCTTGAGGCACATTCGCTCTACTTTGCCATGCAGAAGAAGTGTCAGCCATCTCGTCAAGTATATCACATTCCTCATCATATGAAAGCTTCATAAAGTTGCCCCGAGCAAGTTGGTTCACTATGGATTGGTTTGTGGTGTTAATGCCCCGGTATAAAGTTTGTTGGATCATAGCCTCGGTCATATCATTGTTGGGGAATTCTTTCACCATTGTTCTATAACGCTCCCAAATCTCATGCAAAGGTTCGGTGGGCTCTGCTTGAAATCCAAAATCTCATCTCCCAATGCTTCCATATGCCCCGGTGAGAAAATTTCTGAAATGAACTTGTCCGCCAACTCATCCCAAGTAGTGATGGAATGGTTGGGAAGTCGCTCGAGCCAATCCAATTCCTTCCCTCTAAGTGAGAATGGGAAGAGTCTCAACCAAAGTGCATCCTTAGACACATTAGTTTGCTTGCTCACCCAACATGTATCCACGAACCCCTTGAGATGTTTGTAAGCATTTTGATTGCATCCCCCGTGAAGTACCTACGCTGCTCTAGTAAAGTCAACACCATATTGGTTATTTGAAAATTGCCCGCCCGGATTCGGGGTGGGACAATAGCACTTGCATAGCCTTGGTTCGGAAGCACTCTAGGAGCCACTCTTGGAAGTGGCGGAGGAGGGTCTGGAATATTGTTATTATCATTCACATTGGCCTGGCGGCCTCTACATTGTACTTGAGGTACAAAAGGCATCTCATCATCTCCGATATCATCTACCTCCTCCCCGATAATCACATTTCCAAGAGGGTCATTTGCGTTGTTCGCTGCCATTTGGTACCTGAGTTATGACACAAATAAGTTAGTAACAAAAAAAGAAAGAAGAACAATACACAAAACTAACTAAATAGATAGCCAAAACCATTAGCTCCCCGGCAACGGCGCCAAAAAGTTGATCGAAGCCTACTCTGCACTACTATTAAGTAGCAAGAGAGAGTCGACGAGATTTTACCCGATTTAGGGTCGGGATCGATTTTCACAGAGAGCTAAAATTTGGAGTCGGGTATCTATGTAGTTTAGAGTTGCGTATGTGTTCCAAATTACACTTTTATACATTTTTGGGGTTTTAGTTTTACTTCTACTTTTATCAAACTACAATAGTAAATGAAACTAGATTAAGCTAAGAATAAAACTAAAGAGGATTGTTCAAATGGTTTAAAAGGCACTAGGGTAGTGACTTTCGCCTAGGTGGTCAATTGACGGATAATTGAGTCTAAGACACGATTGACATAATTAGGGAGAATGATATAACCATTGCACGATATTACCCACACTACACCTCTCGGTGGTTCGAGTGATTTTGCCCGAATTGACTTTATCAAGACCAATTAGGTATGCAAATTTGCATAAGCAATCAAGGTTCAAGTCGGGTATTACTCTCTCGAGGTTTAACCCTTTAATTGAGGCTATCAATCTCTTGAGTACGCCCCAATTCCTTGTTGGACCAATTTTGGAGACTTAGGCTCTCTTTCTCAAGAAGAGCTCAAGTCAACTAAACACAAACTAGTGTTTGCAACCACTAATTCAGCAATTAACCATGAAATTGACCCAAATATCAAACACCCATAGTCAATCTAGCCCTAAAATCCAAGACCCGTCAAATACCCACACTAGGGTTGAGCCACAACCCTAGCTTATGGGTCTAGCTATTCATAATTAAAGAAGAAAAGCAAGAAATAGATGAAGAACAACTCATATTAATCAATTACTAAGATAAACAATATATTTCAATGATGAAATGTAGATAAAATTGCTCAAAATGGATAAAATATTCGAACCCAGTAGCGCAGCTATGTTCTAAAACTATCTGATGCCCTAAAAATGGGAAAAGAAGCTCTTTATACTAAGATGAAAAATCTGGACAAAAATACCCCTGCGGGGCTAGTGCGGACCGTACAAAATGGTGTGCAGCCGCACTAAGGCTCTGAGCTCGAAAATCTAACTCTCTGAACTCGGGCACTGCAGACCTCAGAGAATGGAGTGCGGACACGGAGGCTTCTAGTGCGGTCCGCATGAAATGGAGCGCGAACCGCATTGGCTTGAACTCGAAATTTGGCAACTCTCTGATCCTCCTTACTACGTACCGCACTAAATCGAGTGCGGCCGCATTGATCTTAGTGTAGACTGCACAGAATGGTGTGCGGCCGCATTGCCTTTGTGCTTGAATGTCATGCTCTCTGAACCTCACAGTGCGGACCGCACAGAATGGTATGCGGCTGCACTGGCCTTGTTTTGCCTGAGCTTTGTCTTGTCTTGATACTTGTGCAAGTTTCACTCCTTTTGAGCTGATATTTGACTTCTTGTCACTTTGTTGATCAAACCTGCAATCAAGCACAACTTGTGAGCCTTTTGGGACTATTTTGTACGAATTTCTAATCAAAACATAAGCAAAAAGGAGTATAAAATGCATTAAAATCCCTAGTTATCATTGATACCCAATGTTTTCCCTAAATATGAACACTACATATTGTTGATACCCAATTTTTCCCTATATATTTTTTTAATATACAAAATACTTTTAAAATAGCATATATATGCATATATAAGCATGTCCAAATGTTTTATTATTTTTTCATAATTTTTAAAGGTTTTTAAATCAATTTATTTCCCCCTTTATCCATAAAACACCCCAATAATTATTTTCAAAATCATTATTTTGGTAATTCATTTGTTGAACTTTTATATTTATGCTAAAATATAGCTAAGGTAATTTTTGCATATTTTTACAAAATTTATTTAGTATTTTTTTAAGCTAAATTGCATATAATTGCAATATTAGCCCTTTTAAGATTCAATTGTATTTTATACTCATAAAATTTAGTCCTGTATTTTTAAATTGTCAATTATATGTTATAAATCATTTTAGTGCTTTAAATTTATTTCCAGAAATTAATTTACTATTTTTATAAATTTAAAAGGGAAAAATTGGCTATTTAAATAACAGCCCAACTACATTTCAATTATAGCCTAAATATGACCCCAATTTAAACCCAATTTCACAGCCCAATTCCGTTTTAAACCCGACCCCAACACAATTAAACCGACCCAACTCGGATTCCCCATCTAACCCCTTTAATCATAGTCGTTGATCATTTAGATCAGCGGCCACCATCCTCCCTTTCCTTTAAAACGACTCTTCATTAGGGTTTTTCTTTAAGCGTTTTCAAAAGATCTCTTCTCTGATTTTAATGTTGTTTGTGATTTTGCTATGTTTTGCTCATGTTGTTCTTCTATCTGAATCAGCATGTTGAAAAACCTAATTCCTTTTTTATCTCATTTGAGTTCTAAAACTATTTGCTTAAATATGTGCTGGTTCGATTAAGTTCTCCGTTCTTGTTAACTTATTTGATTCTGAGTTTTACCATATTTTAAACTAGATTATTGTGAAAACCTTAGTTCTTTTGGTCTGAAACTGCTTGTTTGAATGTATACTTGACTCGATTAAAAGCTCCTTGTTTCAAACTCTCTTTTCTTTATGTGACTTATCTGATTCTGAGTTTTACTTCTTTTCGACTATTGTTGAAACCTTAATTTCTCAAAAGGTTTCCACACTTGTTACTGTGAGACCTTTACTTGTTTTTTTTACTCTCTTCTTCACTTTGGCTATACGTGTGAGCCCTGACTGTCTAACTTTGTTCACTACTGAATCCTATGTTTATTTCTGCCACTATTGTATGTTGTTTCTTTTGCCAATGTGCTTGGCCTTGCATGTCCGATGCTTATATTCACTTTATTTATATACTGAAGTGCAGAACCATGTTTCTTCCTTGATTGATCTTAGTCTTGTGGCTGATTGCAAAAGATTTTCTTTTATGACCCCTAATTTCACTCGCCTGCTTAAATTAATTGATTCCTTTCCCTTTACTATGATGTTTTACCTTGCTGAATCTTTTCCAAAATAAGCATATCTTTGTACTTAGACTTGATTGTTTGCTTCATGTTTTTACTGCCCCTTTTATGGTAATAATCAATCTGTCTCCAAACTGATTTTCTTTCCTTAATTAGACTTGCTGCTACCCGTTAAATAGTGATTCCTTAATTAAAGGGAATCACTTGTGGTAATTGATTCTGACTTGTTATTGTTTCCATGTGTGTGTTAAGACTTTACTTATTACCTTATTCTTCACCTGTTTTCGAAACTATAAATACCCACCCTCTTTTCTTTCAAAGACACGAACCACCTAAGTTCAGAACATACACTTCACTCAAAACTCTCTCTTTTCTCTACTACTACTTGTGCTACTGCTTTTTCTAGCCGGCTGAAAGCCAAGTCTAGGCTGTGGAAATTTGCTTACTTTTCCTTTCTACACTTTGCTTCTTTACTGGTATGTCCTAGTTAATTTTCAAGCATCAACAACAATATGTTTCTTTAGCTGTTTTTCCTTCACTTTTGTCTGTTTCTGCTTATGTTTATGCAATCAAGTTACATTACTAAGCATGATGTAATCTGCTCCCTCCCCTTCTAAATTAATGTTTTCCCTTATGTATGTACTCTGTCAGTCACTTGTTATGTGATTTGCTGACTTATGAATCCCAAACCCCCATATCCCCCTATGTGTTTTGTTCTTTGGCTGGTTTGTGGGCATGCCAGCATCACCTATTGTTGTGCATGACCAAACCTGACCCTTTCTGGGGTCATATGCTTCATGCAATGCAATCCCAAAACCCCTGACCCCTTTGTGTAACTGATGATTCTGTATAGTTTGAGTTTTATTACTACTGTTTTCAAATCACCCTTACCCCTTACTATTCTCAACCCAGTTTTAAATAAATCTCTATTTCTGCACTTCCACTATATTCTTAGAACCTAGGTTCTACCCCTCTTGTGTGAGCCTTGCCTTGGGACCCTTGAGCTCCTTCTGAACTTGGACACATAAGGGTTGGCCCTTCCACACTGCACTCATCTCTGTCTGGTTAGGCAACCTTGGTGTAAGCACTGCCCCGGGTCCCTTGAGACCCTTAGGGAACTTTGACACACTCAGGTCTGAGAAAGGCTTTGAACATCATTGGCATTTGAGGTGGTTTATTCCATAACTCAGAGAGGAAGTCAGAATCAGGCTTCCTATGGTTGTAACTTCTTATTTTGCTTTTCTGGTGTAATTCATTCATTTTTGGTCTGTAATGATTTGTAACAAATATTGGGGTTGGCTAGTGAAAAGGGATGGGGTAATTATGCATGTTTTAGCTATTAGGAGGGTAGATACCATGCATATAGGATCTGTTTTTAAATTATGCATATTTTAATTCTACACTTAGATAACACGTCTATAGGATCTATTTTTAAATTCTGTATGTTTTAATTCTACACTTAGATAACATGCCTATAGGATCGGTTTTTAAATTCTACATGTTTTAATTCTACACTTAGATAACATGCCTATAGGATCTGTTTAATAAATTCTGCATGTTTTACTTCCACACTTAGATAACATGCCTATAGGATCTGTTTAATAAATTCTGCATGCTCAATTAGATACCATGCCTATAGGACCAAAATTAGCTTTTAATACGTAGATACCATGTCTATAGAAATAAAAATCAGCAATAATAGAGAGCATGTCTATAGGATCTAAATGGCTATAATCAGACATCATGTGTATAAAATTAAAATCAGTTTGACTCGTGCTGTTCTAAATCAGTTTAAACAACCTACTCCTTTTGTTAATACGGTTTAGATATCATGCCTATAGGATCCAAATCGCTCGTTTAAAATTGTCACTGCTTTGCTGCATTCTTAATCAGTAATAGACATCATGCTTATAGGACATCACCAATACACACTTAGGCAAGCCTTAGGTAATAACAACAAAACTGAATCCGCCTTTGTTTAATTAGCAACTGCTACAACCAGCAGGCAGGCCTGATTCGGACTTCTTATCTGAGTTATGTAATAAATTGGTCTGCTTCAACAATTAAAACTTCCCTGCCTTAGTACTTTAAATTCTGACCCTAAATGTGTTTAAGTCATGCTATTTATATGCTTTACTTGAGGAGGTGTATATGAGCCTCTTAGTTGTTTATATGTTTCCCCTAATATGTAGTCCTATGCATTTTGAATGTCGCCTTAGTCTTTTTACCTTTAAAAACTCAAGAGTCAGCCTAAAATCCTCCCTCTTATAGGAATAGTAGTCCTAAATTCCTCCGAGACTAATAGGAGTGGGACGGGTAATAGCATGAAATAGAGGTCGAGACCAATCCGCGCTTTAATACCTTAACTGGGTGGGAAGGGTAGATATGGATATGATGACCAGTCCACTAATACCATGTGTATCCTGTGAGCACGTGATTTTGCCTCACGAAAACAACTCCAAAATAAATCAAAAATAAATAAAACAAATCTCTGTTAGTATGCAATTTTTAGAATTTGTAGAACTATAACTCATTTTTTCAAAATTCGCCTTTTAATTGTTTTCAAACTCTTGTGTGTTCAAACTCAAATCCCCCTACTACTTGAGCCTATACTTGTCTATCTGCTAATTGTACAAAATTCACAAAACTGTCTGGCTGGGAACAATACTAGTGGATCCTGAAGGGTGTCTAACACCTTCCCGTTGGGATAATTTCAAGCCCTTATACTATCTCTGGTTATCAAGAAAACTTAGAAATGAACCCTATATGTGTCCTAATGCACCTTAAATCATTAAGTGTCGACTCTTCAAATGCAAACTCAGTTCCCAAAAGGAATGAATTGTCCTATACCCAAAAATATCATAAACCCGATTTTCCGATACGAAGAGGGAAAAAGGGGGAGCAACAGGGTGGTATCCCCATAATGAACCAAGACAGGATCATCGTACTGGCTTTCCTTTACTTCAGTTACTAAAGAAGATGTTGCCGTATCCTGAATAGTAATTCCAATATCACTTGAGTCCAGTTACCGAACTCCAAGACTAGCTAGCTGATGAACCTCATGGGCTATTCTCCTCTTTTCTGGCTGTAAATACGATAGGCTACCCATAGATATACGGCTGAGGGCATCGGCTACTACGTTCGCCTTCCCCGGATGGTATAAAATATCAACGTCATAGTCTTTAAGTAGCTCCAACCGTCTTCTTTGACGTAAATTCAATTCCATTTTGCTTGAAGATATACTAGAGGCTCTTATGATCCGCATAGATATTAACATGAATGCCATACAAGTAGTGCCTCCACATCTTTAGTGCATGAATCACTGCGGCTAACTCTAAATCGTGGGTCGGGTAGTTCTTCTCGTGCTTTCTTAGTTATCTCGAAACATAAGCCATAACCTTACCATGCTACATCAGCACACAACCCAATCCAATGCCTGAAGCATCATAATAGATAATGTAACCATCGGTCCCTTCTGGGAGCATTAGAACCGATGCTGAAGTTAATCTGTCTTTTAATGCTTGGAAACTCCGTTCACAAGTGTCAGTCGATTAAAACTTTGCTCCCTTCTGATTCAGCTCTGTCAAAGGTGCTGAAAGGGAAGAAAATCCCTCTACAAATGTCCTGTGATAGCCTGCCAAACCTAGAAAGCTACAAACCTCTGTCGGTGTTGTGGGTCTAGTCCAAGTCTTTACTACCTCAATCTTTTGTGTATCCACCTGGATGCCTTCACCGAAATGATATGCCCAAGGAAAGCTACAGAGTTCAACCAGAATTCACATTTAGAGAATTTTGCATACAACTTCCTTTTTTATAGAACTCTGAGCATAGTACATAGATGATCTGCATGCTCAACCTTTGAACGAGAATACACCAATACATCATCGATAAATACAATTACGAACATATCTAAAAAGGGTCTGAACACACGGTTCATCAAATCTATGAATATTGTTGGGGCATTGGTCAAACTGAATGACATAACATGAAGCTCAAAGTGCCCATATCTGGTCTTGAATGTTGTCTTCAGAATATCTTCCTCCTTAACCCTCATCTGATGGTACCTGGACCTCAAGTCTATTTTTGAAAAACACTTGGCACCTTGCAACTCATCAAATAAATGGCCAAACCTCAGGAGCGGGTACTTATACTTGATCATCACCTTATTCAACTATCTATAATCAATACACATTTGTAAGGAACCATCTTTCTTCCTTACAAATAACACAGGTGCCCTACACGGTGATGTACTAGGTATGATAAAGCCTTTTTCAAGCAAGTCCTTTAGTTGTTCCTTTAACTCTTTCAGCTATGTGGGGGCCATTCTATAGGGAGGAACAGATATTGGATGAGTATCTAGTAGTAGGTCAATGGAAAACTCAATTTCTCGCTCTGGCAGAAGACCTAGAAGCTCATCGGGAAACTTATTAACTACCGGGATGGACTGAATGGTTGGTAACTTTACTTCCATATCCTGAACCCGAACTAAGTGATAAATACAGCCCTTTATGATCATCTTCCTTGCCTTGAGATAGGAAATAAATCTTCCTCTCGGCGATACCGTATTACCTTTCCACTCCAAAACAGGCTCCCCTGGAAATTAAAATTGGACTATCTTTGATCTACAATTAACGTTGGCATGACAAGAAGCCAACCAATCCATACCCATTATAACATCAAATTCTACCATATCTAACTCGATTAGGTCCGCTACGGTAGATCGATTATGAACTAATATTATACAACCCCTATATACCCGCTTAGCTATCACCGAGTCCCCAACAGGTATAGACTCCTCAAAAGGTTTAACCAATTCAGGTTTTATTACTTTAGCAACCAACGAAGTAACATATGATAAGGTGGAACCTGGGTCTATCAATGCATATACATCATATGAGGAGACTGATAATATACCTGTAACAACATTAGGCGATGACTCTTGATCCTATTGTCCTGCCAATGTATAAATGCGGTTTTGAGGACCGCTCGAGCTAGATGCTCTGCCTCTACCTCTACCACGACTCATTGGTGCTTGTGAACCTTGCCAAAGGGGGAGTACTGATGATGACAAACCAGCTACAGATCCCGCTGGCTGAGCTATGCTTGTATTACCTCTCGTCGGGCAATCCCTCATAATGTGGCCCAGATAACGACTAGTATAACAAACACCCAATCCAATAGGACACTGTCTAGCATGTTTCTTACCACACTGAGTACATCGTGGCAAGGGTGGCCTCATCTGACTTGATTCACCCCTATACTGAGAACCTGAGGCCCTGAAATTCTGACCAAGCCTTGAATATATGGAACAATCAAATCTCTTACCGCCAAACTGAGGGGTGCGATAGCCAATAGCTGGGCTGGATATCTTGCATGCTATTGTATATGACCACCTCGAAACTCACCAGAAGGACACAATGTCCTCTCTCTTATTCTAGGCCCTATCATGCTCACGATTGGCCCTCCTGAGCGTATGCCTGAATACGAGAAATATCCATGTCTGGCTGAAGTGAGACCGACATACAATTTTTAAGCAAGTGAGGCTCTAATTCCATCACGAACCGGTGAATCCAGTCCTCCATCTTAAATACAATAGTGGGAGCATACCTAGCCAATGAATCAAACTGAAGACTGTACTCCTGGACACTCATGTTACCCTGCCGAAGGGTCAAGAGCCTATCAAATTGGGCTTGCCTAAGCTCTGGTGGCGGATAATGACGATGGAAAGCTTCTGTAAACTCCTACCATACTATTGGAGGGGCATCCTCACCTCTGGACAATTTCCAAGACTCGTACCAATTAACTGCAACATCTCGGAGTCTATAGGAAGCTAGCTAAACTAACTCACTCTGCACTCTATCAATAAATACATGTGGGTCCTCGTTTGAATCTGCTTCAGTGAATACCGGAGGGTTTAAATTAATAAAGTCACGAACTCTCGCACTGATGGACCTATCTGCATGACCAATACCTACCTCTTGACGCCAAGCCTGCACGGTTACTAATCGAGTTAATAGCTGAATAACATCTCTCATCTCCTGACCCGGTGTATCTGGCTAAGGTGCTGAATGTACAGGGGCGGGCGCTGGAGCTAGCGCCCCTCGAAGCTCTTTTGGAAAGGGCGGGGTATGTGAAGTTTGAGATGGAATCTCACTATGAGACTCACCCCGAGCCCTGGTAATTCGTGGCGCTCGATTAGTAGTTTCTCCAGCCACGGACTTTCCCTTCTAGGCGGCTGTAGTCTTCGGAGGCATTGCTGAAATATAACATATCGTTAGGAACATGAATTTTTATATCGCACAATCTAAGATAAAAAAAGAGGATAACATCATATATCCTGTAGCCTCTTATCTATAAGTGTAGCGCACAATACACCCATAAACAAGACTCTACTAGACACGATCTGTAGATAACCTTAGGACATAACTGCTCTAATACCACTTTTATCACAACCCAAACCGATGGGTCGCGACGAGTGCCCGAGTCCTATATGTCGAACATCCTTAAGCATGCGACTAAGATATAAATATGAATAATATCTGCCGAAATACGAGAGTAACATGCACGAGGAAAACATGTCCAAAATACATATATACATATACGTGCGGATTACAGTGGGCAAGCCGACAAGGACGCGATAGGCAACTATATACCTAAAACTGAAAGCCGACAAGGCCACATACTATCTAACTGTACATAACTGTCTACAGACCTCTAATAGAAATACAACTGTACAAAGACGGGACTGAGCCACGTCATATATATATATATATATATATATATATATATATATATATATATATATATATATATATACATATACAAGCATATCGTACCAAAATCAAAAGCAGCTCCGGATCAAGTAGAGCACGCCAACTCTCACTGATCAAGAATCCTATGAAGGGGGACCGTCAGCTTGCCTACCTACACCTGCGGGCATGAAACGCATACCCCATGGAATAGGGCGTCAGTACAAAAAATGTACTGAGTATGTAAGCCATGAAAATCAGTACGTAAAAGACATAGATGAAATATGAAATAAAGAAATCTATCTGTAAATCTGAATATCTTTGTAAATTCTGAAACATTTATAATGTCATGCACATGCATATAAATGTCATGTCATGCATAGGTATAGGTGTACATAATATCATCAAGCCTCTGAGGGCATCCCATCATATCGTCTCGGCCACTGTGGGAAACATCATCAACATATACCATATCGTCTCGGCCACTGTGGGCAACATCATCAACATATACCAACTGATCAGGTGGTAGTGCGTATATAACGCCGTAACCTTTTTCCATATTCCATATACATATATTTACATATATACACATGTATAATGCCATCTGATCATGTGTTAGTGTAAATGAATGCAATGCATGAAATGCATAAGAAATACGTTAATAAGATTTTCTCGGAATATTCCTTTCGGATAAACCTTCTCAATTGTGTATTATTCTAAGACCCATGAAGAGAAGATATAATAATATGTCACATGGGGAATCAAGAATATAGAGACTCCTAGTACTTCTATGAATAGAGTCATTTATGAAAACCGTGCGTTTGTTCATTTCTTCTGTATAACTTGGATCATGCCAAAAAGAAAGAAGGGATGGCCTTAACATACCTGGAGTAGGGAAAACTCCGTATAATATTCTTGAAAAAGATTGCACCGTACACCTTTAGACCTACAAAATTTTACGTTGCTACGATTCTTAAAAATTCTCGTTGAATTTTCGTTGCTAATGAAGGTTTAGAGCAGAACTTTGAGTAAGAATTGTACGTTTTGCTTTTGTATAACTTCTTGAACTATTCATTCATTCTTAGTTTCTAATTGTAGAAAAATGACCAATGTTTTGATTTTGAGTCTTTGTATTCAAGACACGGAGATGAAGCTTTGTTAAAAGCTTTTGTAAAAGTGGCTAATTGTTAATTTGACACCTAAAGATCATATACCCTTAGTCATATATTTGGTTGGCTTATTTACTGCCACGTTTTGGGGTGTTAGTATTATTTCATAATTTAATAGTTAACTAGGTAATGTCTCGCTACCCGATAATTAACCAATTATTCACATAATTAAGAATTATCTCAAATTACCTAAAAATACTATTCATTTTTAATATACTTTATATATCATACTATCACGGTCATATGGTACCTTGTATGGTACTAGTCCATAAATACCGGATATTGTAGCTCGACCCGTATTTTATCCCAAATCGGCAACCTTCAATGAAACTCATTTTCTTTAATTGGTGTACCTTTTATTCTTCATGACACTTACTTATCGCTTGTTATAAATAGCATAAATACGTTAACCACAAGATAACCTCATCCCCGAGTCTACGTTAATTAACTGAAGACAAAACTTTTAACGTACGAAAACGCGAGATATAATATTAAGTCGATATGATCTTACCATACCTTTCACTTCTCCAGTATTGCTACTTCAAAGGACTCATTTGCGTATTAGTGTGTATACATATTTAGAAGACAATGATGGTACGATATCCTTCCATGCATCTTATCATTATTTTTTTATTAAAGTTACCCAGATAGTAGTCTTAGTAGTGTTGTATTACCAAAAGAGTGCATTGAGGGGGCTAAGATCAGACCTTAAAAAGATACAATAGTGGTGATTTTATCACATAGAAATCAGAATGAGGTATAACACTATGTCCTCCTTTCTGAGCAAAATTAATGGTATAGACTTCAACTAACAAAAAAATTGGACTTATCATACTTTGTCCTTATACTAGGCATTTGCCACTTATCTAGTAAGAAGGAGCCTTTAGCATTTGCAGGTAGTTGTTGATATGTTTGACATATTAGGCTCTGATGATTAGTGGCAGCAAGTTTAGCCAAAAAATCTGGTACGTGGTTTCCTTCTCTAAAGTAATGTTGCACAACAACAATGGCAAATTGTATAATATCAATGATCCTTTCAATCACCATCTATATCTTCACGTTATTAGAATCTCTATTTGAAAGCATGTTGGTAATGACCATCACTACTAAAAAGTCTAGTTTTAGCGACAGACAAATTCTCTCGCTAAATAGAAAAATCCGTCGCTAATCTCATTTAGTGACGGATTAGCGATAGATTATTAAGAAATTCTGCTAGCTACGGGCGATTTAGCAATGAAGTTCGTAGCTAATTCCAGTTTTCTTGTGGTGCATAGAATCCAGTTCAAGAGCGAAATTAGTGTATCCTAGTTGGTTGCACCATTTCCCTCCAAAATCTACATCCATTGCCTCTGCCTTATTGTTGCTATCACAAGTAATGGGCGCTGAGAAAGTCACAATTAAATTGCCGTAACTGCCCCTAATAATACCTCTAATGCCTGCTTTGCCACTATCTTTTATGTAATTTCCATCAATATTGACTTTGAAGGAGCCCCTTATAGGATGTTGCCATGACACTTGCTTTCATCTTTGTAATAGTACGAGTCTCTCTATTTTGCCGTATAAAATTGGCCATTGAAGTTGTATATCAACTCCTGGATTCAGTTTGGAAATGGTAGCTTTGATTGTCCAAATACCTTGGTGCTTCATATAATTGAGATGGAATTTCTTCTATTTTTCATATCTACACGAGCTCCTTTGTTTTCAAATTTCCCAACAAATCAAAGTGGCAGCAATTTATAGCATTAATTTTGTGCACTCTGTTATTTGTCTTTTCATCCCACAATCGCTTGAAGATCCCTATGACTGGATTAGACTGATGTGTAATTCCAAACGGATTGTCAATTTCATTTCAGATAAAATTAGCTGCTTCACTGTCCGTGAACATATGTCGCATAGTTTCCACCTGAGCATTAGTGCAATAAGAACATCTAGAAGTGATGTTAGTACCAAATCTTCCAAGCATATTATCAAAAGGTAATTTTCTTTTAAAAAGTCTCTGAGTAAGAAAAAAATATTTAAAAGGAATAGAATTTTACCAAACATTACTCATAAAAATATTCTTCTTCCTTTTCATTCTAATTGATTAGCAGGCACATTTATTGGAAAAGTGACCATCCTCGGAGATGTTCCGCACAGGGAAATCATCCATGTGGTAATTATCAATATCCAAGTTGGTGATGCTATCAATGATATTGAGAAGAAGGAATTGTTCCAGCTTATTGATGTCCCAAGTTCCATTATGGTTGAAATTATTCACATGTATTTTAGCTGGTTTCTTAGGGCCTCGAACCTATCTAGCTAAAGGAACTTTACCATTCCAATTGTCCCATCAGAAGCTAGAGTTGTCAGCTTGAATCTTTCTGTGGATATGTAGCTTTACTTTGTCCTTGATTTTCATGATGTTCTTCCATAAGTGTAACGATCCGGCCGGCCGTTTCATGAATTTCAGTCCCGTTCTTCCTATTTCTACTTCCTTATGTGTTGTTCAGCTATATTTCATCTTATTATGTTGGTTGTTCTGTGTTCGGAGTGGTCTTGGAGTGAAATGAAACACTTAGTCTCTAGTTTAGAAGTTTAAGTTGGAAAAGTTAACCGGATGTTGACTTATGAGTAGAAGGTCTCAGATGTAAATTCTGACGGTTCGGATAGCTTTGTTAGGTGATTTTGGACTTAGGAGCGTATTTGGAATATATTTTGAAGGTTTGTGATAGGTTTAGGCTTGAATTGACGAAATTGGAATTATGGAGTTTCCGATCGATAGTGAAAATCCTGATATCGGGGTCGGAATAGAATTCCTAAAATTGGAATAGGTCCGTTTTATCATTTGTCACGTGTGTGCAAAGTTTCAGGTAATTCGGATAAGGTTTGATAGGTTTTTGGATCGGTTGCGGAATTCGAAAGTTTGAAAATCCTTAGGCTTGAATCCGAGAGTGATTTGGTATTTCGATGTTGTTTTGAGTGTTCCGAAGGATGAAATAAATTTGAATAGTGGTATATGACTTGTTCATATTTTTGGTTGAGGTGTCGGGGGCCTCGAGATGAATTCGGAAGGTTTTCGGAAAGATTGGAAGTTGCAAATGAACAACTTCAGCTGTTGTGTTCTGTCATAACCGCACCTGCGGATAGGGGATCCGCATGTGCGAGCCACAGGAGCGTTAAGAAGACCGCAGAAGCGATGTTGGTCGCAGAAGCGAAGATCTTGACTGCATCTACGAGACCGCAGGTGCGAGACCTGGGTCACAGGTACGGTATCTGAGCAGTTAAGTGAAAATCGTAGGTGCGGATTTTTGGGCACAAAAACGGCCCGAAGGTGCGAAATTTTGTACGCAGATGCGGAAATCACTGGGCAGAAAGTGTATAAGTTCCCCTTCGCGAAATTTATCCCATTCCACCATTTTTGAAGTCGGTATTGAAGCTTTTGGAGGGTTTTGAAGAGGAAATCAAGGGGATTCTTGTTGAGGAAAGATTTTTGAAATTAATACACGTATCTACGGTGAATTTCAGTTGATTAAACATGGAAATTAAAGAGATCAGGGGTGAAAAATTGGGAAATTAGGGCTTGAAATTGGAGAGTTAAAATTGGGGATTTGAGGGGCCATTTGAGGTTCGATTTTGATGCTTTTGGTATCGATAGACTCGTGAGAGGATAAGGATTCTAGTGTTGTAATTTTTATTGAATTTCGAGATGTGGGCCCGGGGGTCGGGTTTGACCAATTTTGGGATTTTGAGTTTAATTTGATAATTTTCGCGTGGGCTTTGTCCTTTTGGCTCGTATTAATGTTTTGATTCTGATTTTGGATAGATTCGGGACGATTTGAGGCCGAGTCGACAGGCAAGGGCATTGCAGAGTAGATTTCTGTCCGGTTCGAGGTAAGTAACTCTTGTAAATCTGGACCTAAGGGTATGAAACCCCGAAATTTCGTATTGTTTCAATAAATGAGGTGACGCACATGCTAGGTGATAGGGCATGCACCGGTAGGGATTATGACTTGGTCCGTCCCGTGGCAACTGTAGAGTTGTATATTTTTTATAAACTCTATATGAAATCTATGTGTTAGAAATATATCTGTTATCTTGGGCTAAATGCCATGTTTGGGGCCTTGTGCCAAACTGTTTGGACCCTCAGGGGTATTTTACTATTTTCCTCACACTGTTTTGATTCAAAAGCATATCCTCAGTCATGATTTTTACCTGTTTATTGTTTGATTCATTTTTATTTCTTTACTTTCGAATATATGAAAATTGTTTGGGCGGAGTTCCCTGATTTTTCACTGAAATGCCCGAGTGACTGTGAGGTTGATGACTGAGAGAAGTCGAGGTCCTGATGGTGAGGATATTATATATATATTGAGGTCTAAATCCCCATTTTACAAAAATCCCTAATTTTTGCCCAAACCCCTAATTTTCACCATGAAAACTCTAGATATAGCGCTTGGGCTGTAGGAGCCCTTCCGGAGTGTGCACATCCCCAGTGAGCACAGTCGACTATATATATATTTTTACGGATCGGGCTACACGTCGCATCGGTTATTATTATGAGATATCTACTGAGCGGGAGTGCTGAGTGTGAGAGCTGATTGATGAGAGTTGAGTCACGAGTGACTGAGAGGCTTGCCCGAGGGGCTATATATATGAGTGATACTTTGCTTGAGGGGCTTGTTTATGAAATTGTTGTTTTCACTCTTCTTTTATACCGAGCCTCTACTAAAAATTGTTGAACAAATATTTTAAATAACTTTCATTGAAACTGGAGTTTTTACGAGATAATCGAAAATTGAACTAAGGATTTGACTTTGTTATTTCTATTGAGATTCTATTTTAGATTTTGTATATGATTTAAATGCTCGTCACTGCACTCATCCTTTATTTACTTTGGTTACTTACTGAGTTGGCGTAATCATGTTACTCCCTGCACCTTGTGTGCAGATCCAGGTGCCAGAGCATCCGAGTGAGAGCATCCATCAGCTTCTGAGTATTTTTCGGAGATAGCAAGGTAGTTGCACGGTATCCACAGCCCTTCCTTTCTCCTTCCTATCTTTAGTATTATCTATTTCAGTCTTATCTTATATTGAGTAGACAGTATTGGACAGTATCTTAGTGGCTCATGACTAGTGATACCAGGATCGGGTAGTGTTGATGTAATTTTGTATTTGTCGACTCATATAATGTTATATTAAAAATAAAAGATTTGAGACTTAATCTGATTAGAAAAGGAATTTACAAAAGACCTTTATGTTGTTAGTATTGATTCAGTTGGTCTAGTACTGTAATAGGCGCCATCACGACCGTGATGGTTTGGGGTCGTGACAATATGTGAGAATCAGATAAGATCGGTAGTTTCTTAACTAGGTGATATCTTTTGCATTATTTGGATCCGAGAAAAGTGGCCCATAAGAATGGTTGAATTCTGAATCTCCATCACCTTTTGATACTAATAGTTTCGATAACATCTTCCATTCTCCTGTTTATAATACCACACTCATTTTTTGGGTAGACACATATTATTCCATGAACTCTAGTGGTAATTGTTCATACCCATATTTCCACCCCAAAAGAAATTAGCAAAATGCTTTTCCATAAGTCTGATAATGCCTTTTGGTGGAGCCATCGTAGAGAGGATACATGTAGGAAGTGATTGAAGAACATGATTGATAAGGGTGATTCTTCCTCCATTATACATCATCCTATGTTGTCAATTGAGTTTCTTCACAATCTTATATAGCATGCCATCGAAAAAGCTGATAGTCTTCCTACCATAATATATTGGGCATCCAAGATAATTGAAAGGACAAATTTTATCCATAAAACCGGAGGCTTGTCTCACTCCTTTAATCCTTGTAGGGGAAGTGTTTGGCGTAGTAATGAAGAAGTTTTTATCATTATTGACTTTTTGTCCAAATGTTTTCTCATATCTCCTGATATGTTTCTTGATAAGTTTGATATATGCATTGTTGCCTCCAGAGTGAATAACTCTATCATTAACATATGCAAGGTGATTAATGATCGGACTTCTATGATCCATGGTAAAAGGTGTGAAGTTTGCATGGTCAGTAAGGCTATTCAAGGATCTTGTAAGGACCTCAACTCCAATGATGAAAAGTGATGGTGATAAAGGATCACCTTACTTAAGACCTTGTGTGTCACGACCCTAAATTCGGACCCCGTCGTGATGGCGCCTATCATGAAATAAGGTCAGCCGACACAAACTCCCAATTCATTTAAGCAATTATAATAACTCAACTTAAATCATTAATAAGGGATAAACCCCAAAATACAGTAAAAATACAGCTCGACATCGGGGTGTCACCAGTCATGAGTGATGAGTGCGTGCTTGTGCTAATTGTTGGAAATTCGGTTTTCTTTAAGTAGTTACTAGTATGTTTCCGATAAAAATTACATCAATAAACTTCGTATCCTCCCAAGAGTTCATCCATATCAAAAGTACCAAAATCTGATAACAAGCGTCCCCTCAAATCCTTAATCAAACATCTCCAATCTCAAGCCCTAGTTTCTTCAATAATTACCCACAAATTTCCATAAATTTCAAGCCTAATCAATGAAATAACACTATAGGAACGAGTTTTATGATCAAAATTCTTACCTCAACAAAGTTCCCTCTGATTCCCTCTTCAAAATCCCCCATCAAAATCCTCCAAAAGCTCCAAAAATCGATTTAAAATGGTGAAGAAAGGCTGAAATTCGCGAATGAGGGTTTATATACTTTCTGTCCCAAGGTTTTTGCACCTACGGCCCTTCCTCCGCTTCTGCAGTACCGCTTCTTCGGTCAAATGCACCACATCAGGGGTTCTCACTAATGCGCCCATTTTCGCATCCGCGATCAAGAAGCCGCACCTGCGCCACCGCAGGTGTGATTGAGCAGTCGCTTCTGCGGTCCCAGCGCCACATGGCCAATTCTGCATCTGCGACCATTCGGGCGCTTCTGCGACCATTCGGGCGCTTCTGCGACCCCGCAACTACGGTCCCCTAGCTGCAGGTGCGGTTATGACAGCAATGGAAAATCTTCAGCTGCCAAAAACCAAACTCAAATCTTCCGTCAACCATCCGAAATCGCCCCGAGGTCCCCGGGACCTTAACCAAAAGCACAAACAAGTCATATACCACTATTCAAACTTATACCAATCTTCAGAACACCTCAAATAATATTAAATCAACCAAAACACATCGGATTCAAGCCTAAGGTTCTAAAAATCTTCCGAGTTATGCTTTTGATCAAAAAGTCTATCAAACCACGCCTGAATGACCTGAAATTTTGCACGCACATCCCAAATAACACAATAGACCTATTGCAGCTTCCGAAATTCTATTTCGACCTCTATATCAAAATCTCACCTAACAACCGGAAAATGCCAAAATTCTAATTTCGCCACTTCAAGCCTAAATCTACTAAATACCTCCAAAACACGTTCCGATCACACTCCTAAGTCTCAAATCATCTCCCGAAGCTATCCGAGCTATCAAAATTCACATTCGAGCCCTTTTTCACATAAGTCAACATCCAGATGACTTTTCCAACTTATGCTTACTCAAAAGAGACTAAGTGTCTCAAACCTTACCAAAACTATTTCGAATTTAAACCGACTAACCCGATACCACATAAAACGGATAAACAAAGCATGATGAATCATAAATAGGGAAAACGAAGCAGTAACTCATGAAACGACCGGCCGGGTCGTTACATTGTGAGGAGGTAAAGAAACCTTTTCCGATGCCGTTAATTATGATTGAATACCAAACCTCATCCACCACACCCCAAATAAGATATATCTATTTTTCTGAAAACCCAAACTTCCTCAAAACAGACATCAAAAAATTTCAAGACATTCTGTCATAGGCTTGAGCCATATCCAACTTTATGATCATGTATTCCTCCTCTGTTGCTTTTGTTGATATTTTGGGCAATTTGTTGAGCCAGAAGAATATTTTTAGTAATCATCCTTCTTTTGACAAATCCACTTTGGTTTTTTGAAGTGAGTTTTCTAAGCATATGATTAAGCTGCTTGAGAGAATTTTGATATGGTCTTGCTAATGAAATTGCTCAGACTAATAGGTTTAACTCAGAGAAGTTAGTTGGGGCATCCACTTTTGGAATAAGGACTAGACAAGTGTGAGAAAAAAATTTAGTCATTCTTTTCCCATTGAAACAATCCTAGATGAAGTCCTTGATATTCTCCTTTATAATCTCCCAACATTTATGAAAGAAAGTGCGATTGTGACCATCTGTTCCCGGTAGCACTAGAGGCACTCATGTTGAAAATAACTTTTTTAATGACAGTAAGATGAGCATTGTCCTCGGCATTGATGAATTTAGGAATAGAGTTGAGAATGTCATAATTGTTAAATTTATGCTTAATGTTTTGAAAATGATGAATCACAGATTTGGATATGTTGTCATCACCTTCAACCCATCTATTTTGTGATCTTTGATTCTATAAAGTTGAAGCCCCCTTCTCCTGTCTTTGATGATGCTATGAAAATAATTGGTATTGGGTCCCCTTCCTCAAACAATTTTATTCTAGACTTATGTCTCAAAAGTGCATCTTGTATACTCATCCATTTGATATATTAAGCCTGGCCATTATTCAGTTCTGCTTTTAATGTGTCTGTGTTATTGGCCAAGTCCAGTTCCTCTGGATCATGTACTTTTACCTCCCATACATGAACCTGCTCATATATATTACCTATATCCTCTTTGGACCATTGAGAGAGTCTTCTACTAAGTAGTTTCAGCTTTTGTTGTAGTCTCCACATAGAGTTTTCATTTATCCAAGTTTTCCAAACTTCCTACACCAGTTGCATAAAAGAAGTCTGCTCTGTATAGAAGTCCAAGAATCTAAAATACTTTATCCCATTCTGGCTATCGTTGTAACATTTAATTAGAACTGGCATGTGGTCAGAACCTGTTCTTGGTAGGTGTCTAACCATATTATTTTGAAAAAGTTGGCACCATTGGTCGTTAATAAAAATTCTATCTAACCTTTTCTAGATTATTCTTTTAGGTTCCCAGTTGTTACACCAACTGAACTTAGGCCCAACGAACTCCAAGTCTATAACATCACAATTATCCATACAACTGCTAAAATTCAAGCTTTTGTACATTTTGTAAGGTCTACCTCCTCTCGTTCTCAACCACACTTGTCTGGTTGTTCCCTGACCACATAAGCCAAAATTTTCCATTGATGTTGGATATATAGTGTTGAAATCATAAGAATTTCATGTACCTCTCAATTTTGTTCATACTAACAAAAGGTTCCATGATGACAATGAACGGAACTTTATTGATGATACTAAGGCTTTTGTAGCCTTGGCAAAGCTTTTCTGGTGTTAAATCCTCTTATATTCCAGAAGATAGCACTTATCATGGAAGAAAAGAGGGGTATTATTTTGATTTCCTATCGGAGGAGCATAGGGGTTGTTTTTGTTCTTTTCTTCCTTTTTCTTGCTTATGTTCCCACCATTAATAACTGGAGAGAAACCATCATCTTCACCCTCGTTTCCTTGTTTAGTTTGCACTTGATCTTCAGGAATCACTATAGTGACCCTATTTGGAGAAGTGACTTTTATCTGTTGTTGAGACACCTCCAAGTCTTGACCTTTTTCATATGTTTTTACTCTTTTTTAAAATTTAGATCCACTACCAAGTCAATTCCTGGCATTGCCTTGATTTCTGTTGAGATACTAGTAGATCCAATAGCATTTTTCTGCAAATTTAGAATTTCCTGGTTTCTAGCATCCTGAATGTTGGTCGACTCATGTACAATCTCATCCGGATTGTATGAGGTTGTGTTGACAACTTCCTTACTACTTGCTTGAGTGTGGTTTTTGATGCCATAATTTTGATCAATCTCCCTTGAACCATGATCAGTTCCTTTAGTCTGTTGTGTTGCTGCCCTCTTGTTTAATAGTTTTATCCTTTTTCCTACATATCTATAGCCATCGCTTGACACTTTTCCTCCAGCTGCCTTTTGGTAAATAGGTTTAAAGGTCATCTTGGATTTCTTCTTCAGAAGTTTCTTATTTTTGACAGTATTCTTCTTTTTGAAAGTTCTAGCTTTGATATTTTGAGCCTTCTCCTGCTTGTTCTCTTCCATCCCAGCAACAGTATTTTGTTCTATATAGCCACTTGGACTCTCTTTGTTCATAGCCTTATCGTGATCTCCATTGCAAGTACTCTGACCTTGGCCCTTATGTCATGGCCTAATGTTGCTTTCATGTTCAAATGTTTCATTTGTGCTTTTCCCCTAGTTCTCTAGTTGTACATTCTTTTACCTTTTCCTCACTCTCTTTTTTGTTGTCTTGCTCTTTATTCTCCGCCAATTTCCTCCTATTCAAAAATATACAATTAATCATATAGAAAAATGTATAAGTACCCCCTGAACTAAGGCCAAAGTTTTAACTACACATTTTATCTTTGTGGAGGTTCTATCAGCCCACTAAACTATTTAATAATAGAATTATTAACCCCCTAAATGCTGAGGTGGCATAGAGATTTTGTTTCACACAGAGATTGAGAAGCAAAAAAATGTAAAAAAAATATTTTTGTAATTTTCTGTTATAATTAATAAAAATCACTCTCTTAGTTTTTCTTTTCTTCTTTTTCGCTGAAGACCATGAACGCCGATGACCTTCTTCGGCGAATAATTTTTCCTTTCTTTTATTTTCCTCTAATCTTCTTCCTCTCACTCTCACCACCATCTCGACATCGTATCCACCACCTTCACCTTCCCCCGCCTCCTTTTTATTCTTCACGCACTTAATCTTCACCTCTGCACCACCATCATTACCCAGACACAGATGTTATCTCTCCAGCTTCCTACCGGAATATAGAAGCCACCGAAAAAATAAAATTAAAGCCGGTAAAAATGGTGTTCCTGAAATTTCAATATGAAATAAGCAACAGACCCACATACTCAGACTTTAATCAAACAAGCACTAAATCCAAGAATGGATCTATACGAATGATTGAAAAATTTGAACGTGAAGAAAAAATGAAAAAGAAAATGAAAAAGAAAAAAGTCTAATAGGATAACAAAGAAAAAAAGGGAAAAGAAAGAGAAAAAAGTTCAAAAATTATGAAATAGACATGTGGCAGTGCGTGTATTTCACTACCCGCCAAGAATTTGGTTATCTAGTTTCAAGGTGATATTTATTCTGTTTTAAAAAAGTTCAGGGGGTAATTCGTTCTTTTTTAGTTGTCTTGTTCTTTGTTCTATGCTAATTTCTTCCTCTCCAAAACTCTGCAATTAATCATATTATGCCCAAGTTTCCTACAAAATTTACAGTATTTTGGAATGCCCTCGTATTCAACTTTTTGGACAAAACTTTTTTGTGGAGCATCCTCATAAACTTGACCCACATATACAGTCTCTGGTTGTTGCTTTAGCAAGTCAATTTCAATTCTTACCATAGCCATACTAGGCCTCGTTCTCCCCCTTGTTGCCAAATCTATTTCTGATGGTATACTAATCGAGCTAACTACTTGTTTAACATAATACCATGTATGCATGTGAAAAGGGAGGCCAAGAAGAAGCACCCATACTGGAACTACGGGAAGGCCTTCCTCTGGTTTGAAATCGGGAGACCACTTTTATAGCCACATCTGTTGTCCCTCAATCTCAATTACATGTTTGTACCAGACCATGTTGAAATCATCTTCATTAGTGAAGACAAGAAACTCATTTTTATTGAACCCTTCATTGAGATCAGTCCCTTGAGTTTTGACCTAATTCGGTTAATTTGGGGTTTGGGTTTAATGAAACTCCCCACAATAGTGAGCTTGCATTCTGCTGTCATGACGCCGTAGTAGTCAGATGCCTTGAAGAGGACCGTCGGCATTCCATTATGTGTGGTATATGTTGCTATTATAGCCTCCTTTTCCTGGTCAGTTGGTGGAGCCAAAAAGTGAGTGGAAGTGGCAATTTTCGCTGCATAAGAGAGTTTTCGGTCAGTTGTTTCATTACGAATAGTCGCCGTTGGATTTGGGACAGATTGACCTTCCAGACGCGCCTGAATGGCACTGTCCGGCGGGTCTATTGGCTGGAGCGTAACGTTACTCGCTTATTGTGAGAGTTGTTGGTGTTTTCTACGAGAGAGAAAGAGTTGCCGGACGTGAAGCATCTTATCATTAATTAATCCACTGAGTTATTCTTGGCAAATACCGAAAATCGGTTCGGAAAGCAAAAATAATATGCACTAAGTAAGTAATAATAATGCTAATAAAAATATAGCATAATGAGTGTATACATATTTCTACTCCAAAAGTAAAAATGGTTACTTCAATCTCTAGTCAAACATAATAAACTCCTTTACAATAAAAAGAAAAGAATTAGTTAATGCTCTCCATATTTCATATAAGATTGGATGTTAGATTGCCATATGTTTGGTTAGGTTCCTTTCAAGTACCCAAATTAGGAAAGCTTAGAAAGAGAAAAATAAGAAAGCCCATATGTATGAAAAATCCAAAAGTCTCTGATTGTCCTTACAAAATTACAAAAATAATGTCCCAATGAATTTAGGCAACTTAATGAGTTGATCCTGTGTCTATTTTAGACGATAAAATCATATCATTTTTGGCTTCTGTTTTTTTTTTTTCGCTCCTTATAGACAAAATATTCATGTATTCCATCCCCATTGACAAAAGAATGTTAAAACCAAAGGAGGAGATTTTTTTAATGTGTATACACATTATAAGTAGGAAATTATACATATATTATCACATCTCCTAGCTATTTTTAATAACCGGTTGGGCTGGCGACCATTTAGGTTAATTCTTAATAATTTAATTCTAGCTATACCATCTTCTTCCTTTTGCCAACTTCTATTCTTAATATTCACTACACATGATTTGAGTGTTTGATCTCCTACATATAACAATATTATTACAAAACTGTTTTCAACTTTAATTTATCCACTATATAACGGTAAAGTTATACTTTGTTCGCTAATAGTACGGTGTCAAAACTTTAACCCCTACACCTATAAATTTTATGTCGATAATGTTAATAGTTCATTGACACTATTCTATCAATCTTTGAATCAACTACTTCACAAACTTGTGGTTGGCTATATATGAAAGAAAGAAGAATTTCTACTTCCTTCTCACAACTGAAAAATCACATTATGCATCGAGAAATGGATGCAGAATTTAGCCATATGGATGCGAAGCCATTATATTTTTAAAGTATAAGTTCATATTTAGCATTTTTTGCAATTTTAGTGAGTTTTTACACATAAATTTATGTGTAAAAACCCGATGCTCTCAAGATGCATCCGCCCTGGATGATAATGACACAAATTCATGTGAAAGACAATTGTCCGTTATTACTACACATGAATGATAATAACACAAATAATGTTGCGTCATTTGGCTCGTAAATTTACTGTTACGCTTACTCATGCACCAGAAATTCGAAGCTTTCTGGAAAAAATGAAAAACAACAAGCAGAAGAAATTTGAAGTTCAAAGTGACAGTTTAAACTTCACTCCACAGCTAGAATTTATAAATATCAGTAGACAGAAATTATATATATCTACGCGATTTATCATCTGCAAAAATCTGTAACCCTAGCCATGCAAATAAGAGGTACAAGCCAAAGATATAACAGAAAAAAAAAAACCATAATGCAAAACAATCATCTATATAAAGAGAACCCTTTATAGAGCATTATACAAACCAAATCATATATCTTCTTAACCAAAGAAGAGAAAAAGAAATTAAAAGAATGTTGAAGCCTCAGCTTTATCAAACATCACAATCTACAAAAACCCTAATCCCATGGAGTACTACTAATTCATTCACTTCAGGAGAAATCTTAGCCTCTTTTCCCATTAATATTTTAAGTAAAAACCTTAGACAAAAGCAGAAGAAGAATTTTAGGGTTCATTATAATGCTGCAAATAACACTAAAGCTGTGCTTGCTTCTACTGAGAAATCCAGTGGGGTAAAAGCAGTGGTGACTGTTCAAAAAACAGTTGAAGGTACTAACTTAGGTTTATCGAGAGGGCTTGATGATATTGGTGATTTGCTTGGTAAAACTCTCCTTTTGTGGATTGTTGCTGCTGAGCTTGATCCTAGTACGTATAATTCACTCATTAATTTCTGCACTAAGTTGTTTAAACTCGATGGGCTCAACGTCCTTTAAAATTTTTAGCACTGCACTCATTGTACTTTTGAAATTATGATTTTCAGACTTGATATTTGTTGAAATTTTAGCGTTGTCCCAGACATATATCTATGCTTTGCATGAAAAATACTGGCCGGTTCAATTAAAATCTGTTGAAACTAAATTAAAGTGTATCCATCTAGGATTTAAAATTGATAGGTTCAACCTTTGTGTTTTCAATATTGAACCCATTTGCACTCTTACAATTATGAGCTCAGAATTTATTATTTATAAATATTTTGACAATTTTTTAAGTATATATCAGCGCTCTACATAAAAATATATGGAATTCAATATTTGAGCCCGTTGAAACTAAAGTGGATTGGGGGAAGCAGGACCTATATATATTTGCTCCCATCCTCCTATATAGCAAGAATAATAATAATAAATTTTTGGATTTAAAAACATAAGTACCAAGAAGATATTTTTAAAATTTTTCAGAAAGGGCATGCATTAGGCAGTGTGGGCTATGCATTGCTACATTTGTTCGACAAAATAATTAACAATATGAACTATTTATAAGATTTCGACAAAAATAAAATTCATGGTTAAAATATTGTTCGAGTTGTCTCTCATTTTCTTCCTAATAAAACTTCCATTCGTGTTTCTTAACTTGCATTTAATTTTTACACTCTTTGAATATTATTAAGTAATTTAGTTCTCTATTATCTCTTTTAAAGAGACTGGAATAAAGAAACCAAGCATTAAGACGTTTGCACATCGGGGACGAGATGTGGATGGTGACACAAATTATGAGGCTGATTTTGTAATTCCTGAAGACTTTGGGGAGGTTGGAGCAGTTTTAGTAGAAAATGAGCACCACAAGGAAATGTATGTCAAGAATATAGTAACTGATGGCTTTCCCCATGGCATAGTTCATATTACTTGCAATTCTTGGGTTCACTCCAAATTTGATAATCGTGAGAAAAGGATTTTCTTCACCAACAAGGTTTGCCAAAATTCCCTCTTCATTTATGCTTTATTTGTTTTACCCAAAATAATTACTATCTTATTATATTTTTGGAAAAAGGATTAATAATGATTTTTTCGCATAGTAGCGTAACTATAAGTATTAAAGGACATCCCAGTGCGCTAAGCTCCAGTTATGCAAGGGGTCCAGGGAAGGGTCGGACCCAAAGATCTATTATACGCAGCCTATATATATCATGCATTTCTGCAAGAGGCTGTTTACGGCTCGAACTCATGACCTCCTGATCACAATGTTAAGGCTCCCATTTCCTAACTATAAGTATTAGTGAACCATAATAGGTTATCTAAAAGCGTGAGTTATTTTTTACATATGTTTCGCGAGTTAGACATGATTTACTCGTCAAGAATAAGAAATAGCTGGTTGATTTTCATAGTAGACAGGAATATGATCTAGCTATAGAAGAAAGAATTCAAAATTCTTTCTTTCTTTCTTAAACATCGTGTCCAATTAAACTGTACTATCACATAAAATAGAACAAAGGGAGTATGATTCTTCTTATACTCTCTCTGTTTCAATTAGAATGACATTCTTTATTTATTAGTCTGTTCCAAAAAGAATGATATATTTCTATGTTTGAAAATATTTTACCCACTTTACCCTTAATGAGAAGCTTTTATGGCGAAACAAATGTCATGGGCCCCACAAAGTTTTTGCCCCTTAAGCTTTTAGGACCACATATTTCAAGAGTCTTCTTTTTTCCTCTTAAACTTTGTGCCAAGTCAAACTACATTATTTAAATTAAAATGGAAAGATTAATAGCCTAATTTTTTTTTTTTTGGGGGGGGGGGGGGGGGTTAGGGGGGGGGGATTTCTTGGACCATCTATTTTGTTTTCTTTCATTTCACTCATAAACTAGACAACAACAACAACAACAACCCAGTATAATCTCACTTAGTGGGGTCTTGGGAGGGTAGTGTGTACGCAGACTTTACCCCTACCCTAGGGTAGAGAGACTGTTTCCAAATAGACCCCCGACATCCTTCCCTCCAAGAACATCCCATTTTGCTCTTGGAGAGACTCGAACTCACAACCTCTCGATTGGAAATGGGGGTTGCTTACCATTTAATATTACATACACTAGGCTTCTTGTGTACTTTAAAAAATTGTCCTTTCTGCTAGCAACATGTCTCTATCTAACGGGTAAAGGGCGCAACGTGAGTACAGCACGAGCAGCTCAATAATATTTGTGGTCCCAAGCCAAACCTCAATAAGAGGTTTTAAATTTATTTAGTAAAATAGTAATTAATTTTTTGTAACGATGGTATACCGATCATCTTGTATGTATTTTGATAACTCATTCATTTACCTACTGCTCTCACCATTACAAATATTTGAAAACTCCATTTACTAAGGCTTAGAGAATATTTTTATAAGAAATATATATGACGGTTAAGATAATATTTTTTATAAATTTTCATAATTTAATAGTCACAATTTTGTATCACATTTCATACATTTAAAATAGTTGAAGTCAATTCTGAAGTGATAAAAAGTTACTCCAATTATACTAAGAGATTTCGTTCTTTAATATAGTTTTGTTCTTTTGGCAATGACAGTCATATCTACCATCTCACATCGGCCCTTATGTACACTGTTTTACTTTACATTTCTACAAATTTGTTTTGCAACTTAAAAATCTGTAATTTCCTGATCACGACAAAAATCTTATCGTTGCATCAAACTCCCTTCAGTACAGCACAAGACCACATATACTAATCTAGAACATTATAGTGGTCCATTTAAGTATTCGATATTGACTTTTGTTTTTATTTCATCTCACTTATAAACTCGACACATGTACCAAAAAGATATATTGTGGACCTAGTGGTCCTATTAATTGCATTTATTATTATTACAAACACAGGCTGCTCTTCTTGTGTACATTTCTTGTAGCAACATGCCTTTAATTTTGTCTAATGGGTAAACAACAACATGCATGCAGTTAATTATCTAACGTTAGAAATAGTCTATTGAATGATTTTACGTCACATTCCTTGAGGTGTGATCCTTTCTCGGATCCTGAGTGAACGTGAAATGCATTGTACACAACTACCCTACCCTACGACCTACGCTGCCCTTATTATGCCAAGAAAAAATAAAAAGAAACAATGGAATAGAATGTTAAACTTCTATAATTAAGTAAACTTAGTACAAACTATATCTAGCCAAAAATGATATTATAATATATATGTGCAACATGTTGTATTTTAACAGATAATTTATTAATTAATGGTTTATTTCCATATTGATACACAGTCATATCTACCATCTCAAACACCAAGTGCAATAAAGAGATTAAGAGAAAGAGAACTTGTAATAATGAGAGGTGATGGATTTGGAGAACGTAAACAATTCGAGAGAATATGTGATTATGATGTTTACAATGATATTGGAGATCCTGATGCTAGTGATGATGCTAAGAGACCTGTAATGGGTGGCAAAGAACTCCCTTATCCTAGAAGATGCAGAACTGGTCGTCCACGAAGCAAGAAAGGTACTCCCAATGTTTCAATTTATATGATACAATTTTTTTTTCTTTTTTTTTTTTTAAATTTCGTGTCATTCTTCTTAAGATTGACTAAAAAGGAAAGATTGTAACCTAAATTAGAACAAAATGAGTATATACTATTTTTAAACAACAGTGTAAATAATTTTTATATTATTATGTTATTTTCTAATTGTTTGTCGTATTGTCCAGATGCTAATTTTACTTATTATAGGTAGTTATCCGTGGTTATATTTTAAGTGATATGATAATATGAAATATTTAAGTTTATACAAGTTAAACTTTGATTGAATCTAAATTATATACATTAACCGTGTAATCTATGTTTACACTATCTGTACTTTTACCTGCTCTAACATAACATGTTAGCATAATTTGCATGTTACCAAACTGCTTGTTATAAAAAAAAAGCGATAAAGATTTATGTTATATATATTGATAATGTAAAAAAAAATATTATCTACCAGTTTACTAAAATATCCAATAGCAAGATAGTTAATTTTTACCAGGCTATTACGTAATATAAATATATATAATTATCTTAGAATTGACCAGATTTTGTACATACTTTTTACATGCACGGTCAATACATAACTCTATTTGTAAAGTCTTTTCTTGATATGATAGTATAAAAGTTCAATAGTATCCAATGCTTAACTTGAGTTGAAGTTTACACTACTCGATTAGTGGTTGCAATATTGCAGATCCATTATCTGAATTAAGGAGTGCCTTTGTATATGTACCGAGAGATGAAGCATTCTCAGAAGTGAAGAGCTTAACATTCTCAGGCAACACCGTGTACTCAGTTCTACACGCGGTGGTGCCGGCATTGGAGTGCGTCGTTTCCGATCCCGATCTCGGATTTCCACATTTTCCGGCGATTGACTCACTGTTCAACGTCGGAGTCAGACTTCCACCACTTAGCAATAAAAGTAGCCTGTTGAATATCGTACCAAGGCTCATTAAGGCCATTTCAGATACAAAAAAAGATGTCTCTTTGAAACCCCTGAGTTGCTTCAAAGTAAGTTCCTATAACCTATAAATATAGAAATATATGTTGCTTGGATCCTTAAAAAAATTCAAAAATCAAAATATTACACTGCAAACTTATGTATGTTGCTCGAATGCTCCAAAATGACGTCGCACCTATCCAGATCCTCCAAAAATGCACAATATTTTGATTCGATAAGGATGCTGCTACATTTTTTGAGGATCCGAGCTACATTGCTGATATCCCTCATTGTTATGTTACTATTTGATCCTACTTTTTCTCCCCCTTTTTCTTCCTCTATTTTTTCTTTCTTCCCCTCTTTCTTCTTCTTCCCTTGTAGTCTGTCCTAGAAAGAATGTTATCTTTCTATATCTAAAAACAACTTAACTTTTATTTTACCATTGATGAGATAATTTATAGCAATAAGTGTCTGTAAGTTAGTTAGACGACAAATTTAAGGTTAATATAATTAAGGCGAATATTTTGGTAAAAAATTAATAAAAAAGAAGTAATATATTAAATTCATCCAACAGTAAATTGCAACTAATCTGATAAAATGTCTTATAAATATTAAGTGATATATTTTCATCGTTATGGCAGGGGACAAATTTTCTTGGTTTAATGATGTGGAGTTTGCTCGTCAAACCTTAGCTGGTCTCAACCCGTGCAGTATACGCTTGGTTATGGTATGTTATCCCCTTTTTGTTTTGAATGAATACGCTAAACCCCCTCTAAACTAAACTATTATATTTTTATCAGTTACATATTTAAATTATTTGGTGTCCCAAAAGCCTCCCCCAATTATATCACCCTCTATATTAAAAAAATCCTCATCGATATTTTAATTAAATATGTAAGATAACTCGCCAAAAGGCGTCTGGGAGATGAAATTAATAAAAATGGCCCCAATTTGCCATTTCTAATGGTTAATTACTGTTACACTCTTTAAAAAATTTAATTTTTGTATTTTCCCTCTATTTTCTTTAATTGTATTCTAGCCTTCTTCTTCATAATTTTTATTTTTCTTCTTCCTGTATTCTTATGGGTTTCATCTGAAATTTTTGTCTTTTCTTGTTTTTCCAAACTTATCTTTGTTCTTCATTTAGGTTTTCTTCTTTCAACCAAACCCTAATTTTTTTATCCCAAATCTGGTATTAGACTAAAATTCCTGGTGAAAATGAAGGTTAATGGGAAAAATCCAATGTTTAATGGTAAAAATCATGATTGAGACACGGTGTAGTCATTATCGGATTGGATGGAAGATATATTTTTTTTTAACAAATGATCATATGTTTATCCCTTCATCCTCTTTCTTTGATTTTTTAACCCCCAAACATTTACCCATTTAATTTTTTTAATTATTAGTTAAATATTTTAATTAAATTGATATATCATATTAGATTGAGTAAATAGAAGAGTGTATCACACACTCCACTAAAAATTCAATGAGGAATTTTTAATATATAGGTGTATATAGTAGGGGGGGAGGGGTTGTTGAGGATACCGTATAGTTTAAGTAGGTAACTGATAAAACCGTGATAATTTAGGGGGGGTTTTAGGGTATTCACATTTTTTCCTCTCTCTTACAATCGCGATGTCTGAACCAGCTTGCGCGTATATGGTATTATCTTGTTTATTTTATGTTATTTTGCAATTATTATTTTAGTGCAGCTGAATTCCTTACTTCTTGCTTTAGAAAAATTGCTCGATAATTGATGTCTTTTCTAAACCTGTCCATGCACTAATTTGGTTAAAAGATCAATTTATAGATTGTAACACTAAGCTAAAATACTTCATGAAAAACCAGGAATGGCCATTGAAGAGCAAGTTAGACCCTGAGATATATGGACCTCCTGAATCAGCAATCACAAAAGAGCTAATTGAACAAGAAATTGGAGGACTCATGACTGTTGAAGAGGTATATACAAATCTTTCTCTTTTTTGAAATTGCGAGAAAAAACATTATTTCTGTTTTGTTTGTGGACACACATCCTTTTATTGCATAAATAGCCTTTTTGGAGGCCACTCTTTAAATTATGTCCTCTATTAGTTCAGTGGGCTAAATTTGGCTGCAAAAAGAAAAAAGTAATTCATCCAACTACTTTTAAAGGCGAAATTTAGGTGAAAATGGCACTGGCTTGCCAGTTTTTGAAGTGGTAGTTGAAAAATAACCAGTATTTGTAAAATCATTAAAAAATAGACATTGTTTCGTTGAACATGGAAAAATTCCAGCATAATATGATGGATTATGGAGCACCTGCGTATAAATTTTCAATATATTATATTGGAACTCCACCACATGGAAAGTTCCAGCATAATATGCTAGATTTTGGAGCTCCTGCGTTTAAACTTCCAGCATATTATGTTGGAAGTCCAGCACATTATGCTAAAATCTCATATGTAAAAAAATTAAACTCCATCATATTATACTGGAGTTTTTATGGATTTTTAAGGATGTGTTTGTTATGATTTTATCTTTACATAAAAAACTGGCTAAATTTCGCTTACTTTTGAAACTGTGGCTATTTTTCAATTATATGTTTTTTATTTTTTCCCTTTTTAGTCTAGTGAACTAAGGGGATATAATTTAAAAAGTGGGCTCAAAAAATGCCATACAATGCAAATAATCCATTTACAAGCCTGTGCCTATAGTCTTCCTCCTGCTTAATTAATTCTTGAGTTATATATAAATGCAGGCAGTTGAACAAAAGAAGCTGTTTATTCTTGATTATCATGATTTGTTGTTGCCATATGTGATCAAAGTGAATGAACTCAAAGGAAGAGTGTTATATGGATCAAGAACTTTGTTTTTCTTGACACCAGATGGCACATTGAGAACTTTGGCCATTGAGCTAACAAGGCCACCGGTATATGATAAACCTCAATGGAAAGAAGCATATTGCCCTACTTGGCATGCCACTGGTTCTTGGCTATGGAAGTTGGCTAAAGCTCATGTTCTTGCTCAAGACTGGCTATCACCAGCTAGTTAGCCACTGGTAAGTGATGACACATGCATTTTTCCAACTTACGTCTTATCTATGTTGCTCGAACTCTTCAAAAAAATTGCCGCACCCGTGTCGGATCCTCCAAAATGCATTACTTTTGGAGGATCTGACACGTATCTACAAGCATTTTTGAAGAGTCTGATCGACATAGCTTCTTATATCACTCATCATTTGGAGGGTACTTAAATAAGCTTATAATTATATCTGACCAGCTTATAATCATTTTTTGGTTTATCTATGTGTTTGGTAAATACCAACGTCAAACTATGTGATCATCTCATCTAAAAGCTTAAACTGTTAGAAAGAACACACTTGAAATATTAATTCACTGAAATTGATTTTTTTCAAAAATTTGCAGGCTAAGAACTCATTGTGCTACAGAACCATACATTATAGCAACAAATAGGCAACTTAGTGCAATGCATCCAGTATACAGATTAATGCATCCTCACTTCAGATATACTATGGAAATAAATGCCTTAGCTAGAGAAGCTCTTATTAATGCTAATGGCATTATTGAGAGTTCCTTCTTCCCTGGCAAATACGCCGTGGAGTTAAGCTCTGTTGCTTATGGTCTTGAATGGCGATTTGATCGACAGGCACTCCCTGAAGACCTCATTAGCAGGTAATTTACTACTATCATTGTATTTTATCCTGTCTAATTTCTCATGTTACTGGTCCTACTTATTATGCAAAATTACATGCAGTTATGTTTTAAGTTATCTGATAGTATAAATATTCCACTCAGACAGTATATAGAAGTAAAACTCATATTAAGTAAATATACATATTTTGTTGGAAAAGTATAAAAAGCGTTTATTTTGTGCAAACTTTAACAGGGGAATGGCTGTGAAAGATCCAGATGCACAATATGGTTTGAAACTAACAATAGAAGACTACCCTTTTGCAAATGATGGTTTAGTACTATGGGACATCCTTAAACAATGGGTAACAGACTATGTCAACCACTACTATACAGAAACCGAACTCATAAAATCCGATACAGAACTCCAAGCTTGGTGGTCAGAGATCAAAAATGTTGGACATGGTGACAAGAAAAATGAGCCGTGGTGGCCAGAACTAAAAACCCCAGATGACTTAATTGGAATTATCACAACAATTGTTTGGGTAACTTCTGGACACCATGCAGCAGTAAACTTTGGACAATACAGTTATGCAGGTAACCCCCCCAGGTAACCCCCCCTATCTTTTAAGTTAAAAATCTTAGTTTTTGTGGATAGTTATCTTTTAGTTGACACTGATAGTGTAAAAGTTCTTATACACCATCGGTGTATAGAGGTTAAACTCGTTTTGAAACAAATTTAAGTTCTATGCATCGGTGATGTGAAAGTCATTACACAATCATCCATTTATAGAATAATTACAGATAAATCTCAACGATAAATATTAAGTAGTAAACTGATAAAAATGATAACTATCTACTATCATAAGTTAAAACTACACTGATAGCATAAAAAATCTTTATATTATTTTCTACTTATTGTATTTATGTTGTCCTCAAATCATAGAATATTGACTCTGCTATTGCATATGTAGGCTACTTTCCAAATAGGCCAACAGCTGCTAGAGCAAAAATGCCAACTGAGGATCCAACTGATGAAGAATGGGAGAGTTTCTTGAAAAGACCTGAGGATGCATTATTAAAATGCTTCCCTTCACAAATGCAGGCAACAAAAGTCATGGCAATTTTGGATAGTTTTATCTAATCATTCTCCAGATGAAGAATATCTTGGAGAGACAATAGAACCTTACTGGGCAGAGGATCCTGTAATTAACGCGGCGTTCGAAAAGTTTTCTGGAAGATTAAAGGAACTTGAAGGGATTATTGATGGTAGAAATGCTGATAGCAATTTGATGAACAGAAATGGAGCTGGAGTTATGCCTTATGAATTGTTGAAACCATTTTCTGGACCTGGTGTTACTGGACAATGTGTGCCTTATAGCATTTCCATTTGATTTTCAAGACATAATTTTTGTAATAAGATGCAAGTGAAAGAAAAATAATACAAGCCAAATGGGCTCTTTTAAATTTCTTTTGCAAATGCTCGTGATTGAATCAATTTCAGTTCCTTCGGGTGTATAATGTTTTCACAATGTAGTTTTTCAGAGTTAGCGACTTCAGTTTATGAAGAGAATTTGCAAGACACAAATGTTAGTATGTCACTTGTATGAACCTCTTTAAGATTGAGCTTGTTCAATTGAAATTAATGTTATGCTGCCCTTCCTTTGTTCGAGAGAAAGCAAGGACTTTCTTTTAGTTACCGGCCCAAACAAAGCATATTAGCCTCTGGAACGATCGATACATTGGATCGAAGTATTGCGAAGCTATGAATATTGTTCATTAGGTCGTTTATGATGAGTACACAAAATTTGTGATGACCCGATAGGTCATTTTTAATTTTAACCTTCATTTATGTATTCCGAGAACTCGAATAGCTCCATTCAGTCTTTTTCAATTTGCATGCAATCAGTATCTTTTCCGAAAAAACTTTTATGTGAAAAAACAAAGAAAATATGAAATTTTACCTTTAAAACTCATTTGAGTGTACTACGGTCAATGTTTTGAGCAAACAGACCCGGATCAGTATTTTTACGATTTCGGTGGGTCTGTATCATAATTTGGAACTTAGGCGTATGCCCGAAATCAAATTTGAAAGTTCCTAGCTTGAATTATCGCCATTTAACGGAAACTAGAAATTTAAAGGTTTAAAGAATTCCTAAATTTGGCCATAATTGGATTTTTGTTGATATCGGGTCCCGGTTTGGATTTCGAGAGTTTGATCAGCTTTGTAACAATATTTATAACTATGTTCAAAATTTGAAGTTATTCCGAGGTGCGTAGGCGCGTTTTCCGTTAGTTTTTGAAAAAAATAAATGGTTTGATTTTATAAAGCTTGAATCGAATTTTGATGATTCCAATAGCTTCGTATGATGATTTCGGACTTAGGTGCATGTCCGGATTTGAATTTGAATGTCCATCGGACAATTCGGCGCATTTTTGTGAAAGTTTGAAAATAATTTTTTTTTGGAAAGTTTGACCGGGAGTTGACTTTATTGATATCGGGGTCGGAATTCGATTATGAAAATCGGAACAACTCCATTATGTACTTTAGGACTCGTGTGCAAAATGTGAAGTTATTCCGGATTGATTTGATACATTTCGGCACAAAATATAGAAGTTGAAAGATTTAAAAACTCATAATTCAATTCGATACGCGATTCATAATTTCGACGTTGTTTGACTGTCACGACCCAAAATCCAACAAGTCGTGATGGCGCCTCACCTCACCCTCTAGGTATGTCAAATAACAACAATCCAATTCAATTAATATTTAAGTGACTCTAGTACACTCCCCAAGGACTAGTAGTACAAATCATGAGCTTCTAAGATAGGAATTTACAAAGTTGGTGTGAAATAAAAATACATCATCCGTTTGAAAATACATGAACATATTAAATATTCTAAAGCTACCAAGAACAAGAGGCAGCTGTAATTGGATTGCATGTACATCTTCAATGCTATCTCCCGTCATGCACAATAACATCAACATCCAAAATCTACATGCAAGGTGCAGAAGTGTAGTATGAGTACAACCAACCCCATGTACTCAATAAGTAACAAACCTAATCTTAGACTGAAAGTAGTGACGAGTTTGTACCAAGGGCAGAGTCCAAACCAATAACCAATAAAAATGCATAACAATATAATGAAAGTAACACCAGTAATAACTCAACAATGAAATGCTCAGCTCGTATACAATTTCGAAAAAATAAACATTTTCTTTTCAAGAATAACAGTTAAACTCAAATATTTTGCTAAAATCACCAAAATATGAGTAAATATGAAATCTGTGATTTTTATCAAAACTTTAACAATAGATAAGAAATTTCATTATTAAATGGCAAGAGGAAAAATGCTTCTCTATGCCTTCATATGCATGTCTAATGCAATCCACCACAATGATGAACTCGTGTACTCATACTCTCAGAGTACTCAATCTCAATGTCTCCCATTTCCACTCATCACGCTCAATATTCAGCACATTCAGTCACTCAGTACTGTACAGGGCAGACCCAACCCAAATATTAATAAAATATAAATAAATAAGGCAACTTCATACCCTAGGAAGCTCTATCCCGTATAAGGCCAATCTAGCCCAGAGGTAAATTTATCCCAAAATATAGCTGACTCGGACAAGATCCATGTCCAGAAAAAATTCATCACAATTATAAATAAATAAGGCAAGTCCATGCCCTGGGAATTCCATCCCGAACATATAAATAAATAAGGCAAATCCATGCCCTGGGAAGTTCATCCCGAATATAAATAAATAATGCAAGTCCATGTCCTGGGAAGTCCATCCCGTATATAAATAAATAAGCCCAAGCACTATATAAAGTCAATATAGCCTACTGCGGCGTGCAGTCCGATCCCATAATAATAAAGCCTATAAGGCATGCTGCGACGTGCAACCCCGATCCAGAACAATAGCCTATAATGCCTGTTGTGGCGTGTAGCCCCGATTCATATAATAATATATATAAATCCAATATAGCCTGCTGCGACATGCAACTCGATCCATGAATATCCTCACAAATGAGTAAACATGACTGGGTATGAATTTTCATTTTTGAAAATATTAATTTAACAATACTATAACCTGTGTGGGTCCCAAAAATATCGGCACATGGCCTAGGCATGATTTTCCATATGATTCTTAGCTCAATTTCTTTAACATGTGAAAGTACATGCCAAGATTATTTGAATATACAATTCCACAGAATCAATTACATCACAATTTCTACAGTGCACGCCCACACGCCTGTCATCTAGCATGTGCGTCACCTTCAAACAAATCATATAACACGTAATTAAGGAATTTATACCCTCAGCTCCAAGTTTAGAAATGTTACTTACATAGAATAAGCTGAATCCAATATTGAGCAAGCTAACTGATGCTCCGAAATTTCATTACGTGCGTATCCTTCTCTGAGCGCCTTCATATCTCCTCAATTAAAATCCAATGATCCGAAACTGAAATTCGTACATTATTGATACTACAACGATCCACTACACTAAGCAACTTCAATCTACAATAGGAACATCCAATGGGACCAACAATAGTAACCAACTCCATAGTTTAGGCCATTTAGATAATTTGACAAACACCTAGTTGGCATACATTTATACATCTCTTAACCATAGAACTAGCTCATCCAACTACCACCATTTACCAACAATTCATCCCACCATCATTCTTTAATAATTTATACTCCCAACATCATATGTGTGACCAACCATTCATACCCAACCAACAAAATTCCATCAAATAATTATTTTTCAATCTCTACAATGGTTATGCGTTTAAATTGGGAATTTATGGCTTCCAATCACCATACCATGAGTTCTAATACTCATATTTCTATAATAAATCCATACATGTAAGTCTAAAGGTCTAGGATTACTTTTTTGGAAGAAATTTTGCAAAACCCTCCTTTAAGTTCTTGAAGAAATTTCTCGGCCATGCTCGAAGAAGAAGGTAGAACTTAATATCTCTTGTTGGTTCAACTCATCAAGATATTACAAAAGAGTCCAGCGAAGACAAAGAAAGAAGCCATTTTTACGGTATTTTTGCTTCTAGTCCGGATCCATCCTTTTCACCATTCTAAAAGAATGGTACCTTCCGGTAAGCAGGTCTCTTCAGGCACTCCCAAAAGAAAAGAGAGAATTTAATTCATTTTAGCCTCTGAGCGAGGATAGTCCAACAAGAAGAGCCTAACCAGGCCCTCGAGATAACAGCACATACCATAGGGTAGCCCTACAGAGCCACTTGAAGATCCAACTATTTTATGTGTAGATTTTATCAATACTAGTGCAGAAATGATGGAAATTCACACTAACATAATGAGGATTGCTTACCTTAAAGGAGAGAGGAGTTGGGTACTTGAGAGAGTGGAGGAAAACCCCAAAATTCGGCCAAGAGAAATGGAAAATAAACCCCGAAATTAGCTTAAAATGGATATAAAGTTCCAATCGTAAGGTCAACCGTGAGATGCGCTTAATCGTAACGAATTCCAGAACCTTCATTTCTTCAGCTCTTGAATCGTGTCCAATGGTTGGGGCAACCGTGTCCAACGTGTACCAGCAACTTTAACAAAGATCAAATCGATCCGCACCCCGTCCGAAACTCATTAAAGGCCCTCGGTACCTTAACCAAATATACCATCATGTCTTAAAATACAATACAAACTTAGTCGCGACCTCAAACCACACCAAACAATGCCAAAATTACGAATCGCGCCTCAAATCGAATTATGAGTTTATTTTCCAAATTCTATAATTTGTACTGAAACATATCAAATCAATCAATAATGACGTCAAATTTTACACACAGGTCATAAATAATATAATGGAGCTTTTCCAATTTTTGAAATTCAAATTTGACCCCGTTATCAATAAAGTCAATTCCCGGTCAAACTTCTAAACCTTCAATTTCTTATTTTTGCCATTTCAAGACAAATTCAATTGCGGACTTCAAAATAAATATCCAGACACATTCCTAAGTATGAAATCATCATACGCAGTTATTGAAACCATCAAAACTCTATTCGGGAGTCGTTTGTAAAAAAGTTAAACTCTGATCAACTCTTTTTATTTAAGCTTCTAAACAAGGATTGTTCTTTCCATTTAATCCCGAATTATTCGAAAACCAAAACCGACAATTACACATGTCACAATACACATTACAAAGCTGCTCGAGACCTTAAGACACCAAACGAGACGCTAATTCTCAAAACGACAAGTCGGGTTGTTACATTCTCCCCCGCTTAAACTTACGTTCGTCCTCGAACGTGCCAAGAGTTGTTCCTAAACCTTCAAATCATTATTTCAACTTACCACTCACATACCCAGGGTGATCCCACATCACCCTATTCCATATAGGCCTGACCACACAACATAAATGAAGATCATTAATTTAACCTTGGCCCATAAACCTTGGAACCTAATTTCTAACACCCAAAATTCTTTTCAAGACCCGAATCTCACATCTACACATTGTATAAGTCTAAACAAGCTGTATTAAGCCTTAACCATAACCCAAAACTTAATCACATAACATGCCACACAACTCGTATACTCACAACACCATTCCCGATCATAGTAATTATTCAAAATCAGCTAAGTACTAGTATTAAACCCCACATTCCACATAACCTCGTTCCAAAACCTTCGTACACTACCTCTAATGAAAGAAACACGCAGAATTTCATAACCACCTATCTGATCAACAAGTCAGGGTGCTTTCCCTTATTCAAAAAGTACTATAACTAATTATTTAAGCCGAATTCTAAATTATTCTTCCAACACACTGAAATCATACCTGATAGTATCCATTCTAGGTCCAATGACTTTATATCTCCAAACACAACTATTCTAGCTATTCCGGTGTAATCCTGACTTTTTAAAGCCGGCTCAAAACAATATTGAAAACCAACTCATCAAATTTCGTGAGAAGAACATCTGTGTGTGCATATGCACAATTTTCTCAGATTGCCTGATCAGGAAATATCCTAGCATGTAGAGGAAGGAAATAATTAATAAAATAAGTGATCAAGTAAACATAAATTATACACGCTGCACGGACAACTCACATGCTAATAATAGAACCCACACGGATAATTCACGTGCCAATAATATCAATAGATGGGTCTGCACTGACAACTCACGTGCCAATGACATAATCCGCCCTGTATAGTCCCAAGCCTCCAGTCCAGGCATATCATATGGGAGCATTTAAACAGGTATACAGGTATATGATAAGTGAGATAAGATTCTTATGTTCCTTGACTGGTATAAATGACATGCTAAAGCATAGGCATGTACAAAGTGTGCTATCGTAGCTCAAATCGGAAATCTTTCATCATTAAGGCATTAATCATGTTTGTTTAGGGATTTTAACCCTTATATATGTAGCCTCAATCATGGCTCAATGACTTAACCATAACACATACTATTATCTAGTTAATGTAACGACCCGGCCGGTCGTTTCATGAGTTACAATCCCGTTTATCCCATTTTTGCTTCCTTGTGTGTCGTTCAACTGTATTTCATCATATCGTGTTGGTTATGTTGTGTTCGGAGTGGTTGTAGAGTGGAATGAGACACTTAGTCTTTTATTTGGAAGCTTAAGTTAGAAAAGTTAACTGGTTGTTGACTTATATATAGAAGATGTCGGATGTGAATTCTCACAATTCAGATAGCTTTGTTAGGTGATTTTGAACTTAGGAGCGTGTTCGGAATGTAATTTGGAGGTCTGTGGTAGATTTAGGCTTGAATTGACGAAATTGGAAACTTGGCATTTTCTGGTCGTCAGTGAAAATCTTGATATCAGGGTCAGAATGGAATTCCGAAAGTTGGAATAGGTCTGTTGTGTTATTTTTGACGTGTGTGCAAAATTTCAGGTCATTCGGATGAGGTTTGATAGATTTTGGCATCATTTGCGGAATTTAGATATTGGAAATCCTTAGGCTTTAATTCAAGGGTGATTTGATGTTTTGATATTGGTTTTAGTGTTCTGAAGATTGGAATAAGTTTGAATGGTGATATGTGACTTGTTGTCATGTTTAGTTGAGGTCCCGAGGCCATCGGATAAATTTGGGTGGTTGACGGAGAGTTGGTGTTGCTGAATTTGCTGCTTCTATCATTTCCGCACCTATGGATTGGGGGACCGCATGTGCGAGGTTGCAGATGCGGCAGGGAGACCGCACATACGATGTTTGGTCTTCAGGAGAAGAATCGCAGATGCAGTTATTTGGACGCATCTGCGACATTGCAGGTGCGGTACTTGGGGCGCAGATGCGGTCTTGGATGTTTAAGTGAAAACTGTAGGTGCGGTTGATTTGACTGCAGAAGCGGTCCACAGATGCGTGAAAGGGAGCCGCATGTGTGAGATGCCTGGGTAGAAGGTATTTAAAGGAACCCTTCGCGAATTTTGGGTGTTCTTTACAATTTCAACTCGAATTTTGGAGCTTTTGGAGGGTTTTGAAGAGTGATTCAAGGGGAAACTCGTTGAGGTAATGTTTTTGAACCTAAAACTCGATTCTATGGTGATTTTCAATTGATTAAGCATAAAATTTTTGCGATTTAAGAGTGAAAATTGGGGGATTAGGGTTTAAAATTGGAGAGTTTAAATTGGGAATTTGAAGGGTCATTTGAGGTCCGATTTTGATAATTTTGGTATGTATAGACTCGGGAGTGAAAGGAGTTTCTAATTTTATGAATTTTTTGGATTCCGAGACGTTGTCCCGGTGGTCGGGTTTGGCCAATTTCGGAATTTTTGAGCTAGTTTGATAATTTTCGCATCGGCTTTATTCCTTTGGCATGTATTAATGATGTGAAACTGATTTTGCTTTGATTCAGTGCATTTGGAGGCCGAGTCGAGAGGAAAGGGCATTGCGGGCTAGATTTTTGTCCGGTTTGAGGTAAGAAATGATTGTAAATCTTATCCTGAGGGTATGAAACCCTGGATTTCACATTGTTTCACCACTTTGAGGTGACGCACACGCTAGATGACGAGTGTAGGAGCGTGCACCATTGGGGATTGCGACTTGGTCCATCCCGCAACGACTATTAAGTTGCGTATTTGACTGAAAACTATTTGATAATTATGTGCTTTGGAAAGTATTAATATGTTTTGGGCTTAATGCCATATTTGGGCCTCGTGCCAAGCAGTTTGGACCCTTAGGGGCTTTTTACTACTATTCCTCACTATTTTAATTTAATATCTGTACTCAGTCATGTTGTGTTTTACTAATTTCATAATTCAACCTTATTTACTCCATTTTGATACTATAAATGATATTTTGGGCTGAGCACCTTGTTTTACTGTTAGCCCGAGTGGCTTGAGAGATTTCTGATTGAGTGAGGCCGAGGGCCTATGTTGTGAGGATATCATGGGATCGGGTTGCGCACCGCAGCCTATTGTACTGATTTGTGATATATGAGAGGCCGAGGGCCTGATTTATTATGCCACGAGATAGCTTGTTATGTCGCTTGGGTTGTAGGAGCCCCTCTAGAGTTTGAACACCCCTAGTGAGTGCGGGTACCCAGAGCGAGTGAGAAGTTGTTACTCGAGGGGCTGATCTTGATTCATGTTATGCCCGAGGAGCTGATCATTAGTGACTATGAGGTAGCCCGAGGGGTTGGTTTTGATTGATGTTATGCCCGAGGGACGGTTTATGATACATGTCTTGCCCGAGGGGATATTTATGATTTTCATCATTTTTACTCTAAACTTCATTGAATCCCTGTTTAAATGTTAGAAAGACATTTTTCAAAGGATTTTTACTGAAATTGGATTTTAACAAGATGATTTGAATTATATACTATTTTGGGAATCATACTGTACTTACTATGGTGTTATAACGTGGATTATGTATTTTCTTACTGCCCAGTCTTTATTTACTTTTATTACTTACTGAGTTAGCGTGCTCACATTACTCCCTGCACCTTGTGTTTTGCGGATCGTAATAGCGAACACTGATCTTTCATCCAGCGGGTCTTTCGGAGCTGGCAAGATAGCTGCATGACATCCACAGCCTTGCTCTTCTCCCTTTTATCTTCCTTAAACTATTTTTAGTATATTTCTAGACTGTGATAGTCTTCGTTGTATTCAAACCTTAGTAGATGCTCATGACTTGTGACACACCGATATCAGGCTTGTGTTTTCTTTCCGCACTTGTTATTTAGACTCATGTTATGAGATTTTATTTAAATTAATAGCTTAAAACATCCTTATTTTGAAATATTGGTTTGACTTGGGATTGTGTCGGCTGGCCTAGTTTTATGATAGGCGCCATCACGACCAGATTGGTTTTGGGGTCGTGACAACTAACTTGGCCACACCTTCACAGTCCGCGACCCCTAAACAATTTGCTTCTAAGAACTCCCAGACCCTAAATTCATAGAACACATGGACCACCATAACTTATTAGAACTCCAACACTCGAATGACTAAAACATCCTTCATGCACAATCATCTCACTAGGAATACTTCCATAATTCTTCCGCGTAACATAGCAATAATTTGAATATCAGCAGTCTATCAATCATGTGAGTACCGCAATACCAATGAAACATCTGTAAGTCAAAATACAATGTCCATTCGAAAATGAACACTCTTTAGTAGAAAATACCAAGTAGTAATAACATTCATCTAACTATCTGAAACTGACCATGCTGTCCAAAATTCGTGAACTTCTATTCAAGACTGAACTACCACCTTGTACATGTAAATTTCAATCCCGCACAACACACCACATCTATCATCCCATCATATGAAATGCACGAGATTCTTATTATCCATTCTGAGTCACCAACAAATTACATACCCGGTTAGTTAGAGACCTTCCATTTGCTCCCATCCAGGGGAAGATCAAAATACACAACACGTTCCTCACACAGGTAGAAAATATCCGACTCAAAACCATGGTAGAAACTATCAAGAACACTTTGAAATCCATTTGAAATAACCAAGCTATCAAAACTAAATTCCACTAACTCGAGCAAGCTACGTAGGCTACCTAACCCAAGAATATTGCCACCAAAACATATGTAGAGCCTCACCATATCATAATTACCCTCATAAATACCACCACCAAGACACCCATTCTGAAAAAACCTTATGTGAACTTAAAATTGTTCGTTTGCCTTTTGTTATGCTAGAATGTAGAATCCATAGTCATACAAAATTACTGCAAATCCCAGTACCATCCAATGTAAATAACTAATTCTAGTGATATACAAATTCAATTTTTTTTAATTTCAACCTATACATTTTGAATCCATTAGAACCCTCTCAAGAGTCATCTACTCTGCTCAAATCTAAATTGCATCGCCCAAACAGGCCAAAAGACACATGCCCCATTAGCACAACAACACTCAAAGAAAGAACCCTACCTTAACACCACTGGTCGAATTCATATTCCATGCGCACTACATTCTTTGCAATTAACAACTTAATCATTCAATGATTTTTCATATTTTCATAAGTGAATTAAATACTGTATTCAGGAAATTTCCTTGCTCGAGTCATCTTCGATCTTAGCCTCTGCAGTCGTAACTGCTCCACAAGTATGTCTCGGACCAAAACCTAAATTTAACCTATAACCATGAAATCGAATCATCAATAATAGGCTCCCCCACTTGGCTCAAAGCCAAAGATCAAAACATTCAGTAACTCACAAAACCCATATTCAATTACTGTCATAACGCCATAGTGAGATTTAACTAAATTCTTCCAAAGATCACACAACACAACCTATATGGTACCTCAAATCGTCTACTAAGCTCGCCTTCATTCTCCTGACGATCAGGTCAACATTCTTGACTAATTCAAATTCAAATATCAATACGTCTACCCTACTGGTAGAAAAGAAAATTCTCCACACAACATTGTAAAGACCACAACTCTGTAGTTTATTCCCGAGGTGATAACTCGCCTATTTAGCATCAAACTGGCATCTTTTTATACCCTTTCTACTGCCGCAACTATTACGTAATCACTTAACCTTCTTGTGTTTGAACTCATCAACAAGACATGAAAATTTAATTTGTTCCCCAATTATATCATGTGGAAGATCCTTCAACACACTCATAACTCAAGACTATACGTCAAATCAAGACAGACATCAAGATATTTCAAGCAAACTCTTTTCATCACAATCAAACCATCTGGACACATCTCACAACCACCTCATACTCATCATATAACCATTCAACCGCTCATCGAGCCACAAATTTCCACTCATAAGTGTGAACAACTATTTTTGATCACACCCAAATTATATATTATTTTAGTGTAATATTTTTTTAGGTCTATTCTTAATATTTTAAATTTTTATCTTACTCTTAATAGTTTTTTTTATAAAAAAAAAAGCTACAAAAAAATATTCACATTTTTAGAGTATAAGATTTGTTCCTATATATATATATATATATATATATATATAGAGAGAGAGAGAGAGAGAGAGAGAGAGAGAGAGAGCGAGCGAGCTGTCTCACCTCTTTTTTGCCACGCAACCCTATTACGAGGTTGAGTTAGAAGAGTTTTTCCAATTGAAGTGACATTTTAAAAAGGAATTATTTATTATTTAGAGTCGTCACTTGAAATTGAGTTTTGGTGTTCCAAGTCACCTTTTATTTGAATCCCTCGTCAAATGGAATATTTGACTCCTAATTCATGGTCTACGAAAATAGAAGACTAAGCAAGGAATTCTATTAACCGAGAGTAAGGTGTGAGGCATCCCTCGAGTCCCGTGATTCTAGCACGGTCGCTTTTATTGACTTATGTCCCACTTAAATCAATTCTTGGCTATTCTTGTATTTTATTAGTTATGGTTTGCCTATTACCGCTTAATTAATTATTATATTTTATTAATTGTTTGGACCCAAATGCGATACACACACAAGGTATCTCTTTGAAATTGAATATTAAACCAAGGTACGGAGTGTACACATGATCAAAACATAATTATTGTAAATCTAAAAGGTATCAAGACGCGGAATGCGCACATGATCCTTTCTTTTAAGCATATCAACAAGGTTCAAGTTTGAAAACATGTGTTAATAGCGTATTTTAGAATATTTCAATTATTTTGTCTCTTTTAGATTTGAGATATATAATTGTATATTTTATCATTGGAACGAGTCTTGAATTAGTTCATGACTCATTTCTCCCCTTCACAATTATTTTTTATATACAATCCTTGAAATGTCTTAATGAGCCAAATTCTCCCATAAACCCATTCTTTCGGTATCAACATCACACAAAAATAAAAGAGTAAATGTCCCAACAATTCCAAACCAGAATCCAAGCATGATATAATAAAAGAATATTAAAAAAAAAGGAAACTACATTACAAATTGAACCAAATAAGATATTTACTATTAGTCACATTAGAACTTTTCCATGCAGAGTGAAGTACACAGTCAAGAGAGAATGTAGAGATAGACTCTCCTCCATCTCTCTACAACCATAACATCCTATACGCAAGAATCACTACCATGGACCCAACAACCACCAACTCCCCCACGGAACCATCAGATATTAGCACCATGCACATAGACTCCCCCTAACAAACTCTCAGAACATCAAACAATCATTGAAAAATACATTCCTTAATCAGAAACAATTACTTCACCTACCAACCACTACCCAAACGCCACCACTACCCATTGATTTATCCGATGAAACAATTAGTGACCAAGAACAAGAATCCTTCATACCTCTAACATCCACTAACAAATCTCGTCTCTACTCGCCTTGGAAATCATTAGCAATAGTCAAAGTATTTGGATGCAAAATTGGTCACCAAACACTCAAAACAAAACTTCTCTCCTTATTGCAACCAACTGAAGACTTACCTCTATTAGACATTGGCTGTGATTTCATCTTAATCAAATTCCAGCAAGAGAAAAATATGAATAAAGCCTTACATGGAGGACCTTGGTTCATCTTTAACCATTTTCTATCGGTCCGTAAATGGGAACCTAAGTTCATAGCTTCAAATGCATAACTTAACTACTCGACCATATGGATAAGACTACCAGAGCTGCCTACTGAGTTTTACGACTTTGAAATCTTACAAAGAGAGGGTTCAAAACTTGGAACATTTCTCGAAGTAGATACATTCACATCCGCAACCACAAGAGGTCGATATGCACGTATATGTATCGAAGTTCCTCTAGAACGCCTAATAAAAACACATATATTCATTGGTAATCATTGTCAACAAATACTCTATGAAGGTCCTCACTTTTTTATGTACACTATGTGGACGTTTACGCCATAACAAAAATCTATGCACACAAGCACACCCTCCCACAACTTCTACCATTCCTACCACTGTCTCCAACGCTACTACCAAAGCCGTAACAACCACATCAAACAACAACATCATTTCTTCTTAACCACCCTCTGCTTCACATGCAACACCTGCCAATGAATGGAAATTAGTCACCTTTCCACCAAGATCAAAAGCTAACAGCCCTTCACGCGGGAAAGGAACTCAACCACTACGTCCACACTCAACACTGCAACATACAAACCACCCACGCGATGTCAAAGCCGCCGGGCCACAACAGATTAATTCCATGGGCCCTACAAGTAAGTCCTCTAGAGAATCACTCCCATTCCTTAATTCCCCTACTAAAGCAAAAGACAGACATACCTTACCTAAATTCTTTAATAATAAAACACTAGTGTTAATGGAGGAAAATACGAATATTACTATGTTGGATCCCACCACAACCCAAACTGGGCCAGCATTATTCATTCCCAAGCCCAACTCCAGCTTCCCCAAAACAGACCTAACTACCACAAACCCAATACAGCCAGCTATCAGCACGCCTACTCATTATAATAGCCACCAATCACCAATTCCTCATTCCACATCAAACCAATCCCATGCACAATATAGCCACAGGCATAATTCCAAAGATGTGAAGTACACCTCGTCTACTCTGTCAGCACTAGCCCTAAATTCTTCTTCCATAGAACTAATAACCCAAACTCATGATGGTCCTAATAACCCTACTCTCCCAAGCCTATAATAATCAGTACATCCTATTTCCAACCAATTCACTCTTCACCCAGCCTAACACCAATCACCCACGTCCCCTACGATTCACTCCTATTACATTTCCCCTCCTAGACATATATAATCAATTACCACATCCAATCAACCGCACCTACTGACCACTTCAAATAACCTACTAACTGAAACAACCCCATTAATACCACTACCAAATATTACCTCCAATACTACACGCAAACCTCTTCATACAAATATCCAAGTCAAGCATGAATCATTTACATCTAAATCACCAACACTGGAGAATCATCTCCTACTCCAACAGACCTCTCTACCACCACCACATAACAATGAATTGCAATATCAACCACCCTTGGCACAATCCACCACGACACCAGCTACCTCTTTACATCACACAATATCCACCCACACAAACTTACCCTCAATCCCGGCTAGAAATGATCCTACAGGATTATGCACTCGCCTTCATGATGGAGGTGGAGGGACATGGGGTAATACTCATTCTCTAGAACCCAACGGACATTTGCTCAAATAGTAACGGAGGGCATAAGGATGAGGTGGAATTCTACAACCAATACATATGGGCCATGTACCTGTCACGACCCCAGTTCACCCTTCGTAAACTGTCGTGACGACACCTAGTCTCTACGACTAGGTAAGCCTAACAAGTGCAGAACATAAACAAAACTTGTAGAAGAAATAATCAAAAAGCCAAAATAATCGAACGAAAACAATATTAAAAATGCCATTTGGCATATACAATACAACTTCTCAGAATCTAATACACTATCCCAAAATCCGGAAACTCACGGAACCACAAGCCTTTGGATATCTAACAATGTCTAACTCCAGAATATCTAACAAGGAAAAGAAATACAGGAGGGCAAATGTTTAAAAGCTAGAATAGAAAGGGACTCCTCGGTCTGCAGATGTAGCAGATGTACCTCGAAGTCTCTCGAGCAGTCGCCTCACCTCGCGGGTGGTAGGACTGAGTAGAGGTACCTAGATATGCACATGAAAAACATGCGCAGTAAGGGCATGAGTACACCACAGCGGTACTCATTAAGTGCCAAGCCTAACCTCGGTCGAGTAATGACGAGGAAGGTTATGGCCCTACTGAGGTTAAATAAAAATATAAAGTTCGACAGTATAGAACAGAGCAGTATAATAAATACAATAGTGAAAGTAACACGAATAAGAAGAACAACAACAATTACTACAGAGTCAAAGTAAACACAGAAAGAAAGTACAGCTCAGCACAAAGATAACAACCGGGGATCTCACAGGATACCGTCCTGTAGTCCCAAATGTAAATATCCGGTGGATCTACTGGGATACCGTCCCGTAGTCCAACTCATAATGCAAGGAGGTCTCCCAAAATACCGATCCGTAGCCTCAAATGTAAATACTCAGTACAGGGGAAATCTACCAGGTGCAGTTCCATAGTTCTAATGTAAAAGTGCAGGGGGATCTCCCAGAATATTGTTCTGTCGTCCCAATGTAAAACAAACAGCAACAACACAAGGAATGATCAATAAGCTCAATTTTGTACTAAGTAAAAACATAAAATTCTACCCTAACATGCTTTACATAATGCAATTAAGGCAGTTTACGAAAATAAACAATTATGCCAACTAAACATGCTTTTCTAAGCTAACAACAAGCTAAATTTGCTAGTATTATAAAACAGGAAAAATGACACAATTGAAATTACTTAAAGAAAATTGGGTTTTCAATAATTAGCTCAAGTACGCACTCGTCACCTCATGTTCAAGGCAATTCAATTATCAAACATACCAAATCCTAAGGGGAAGGTCCCCCACAAAAGGTTAGGCAGGCCACTTACCTCGAACCAGCTCAAATCAACCTGAAACCATGCTCTTGCCACGAGTACTCAACTCAAAATGGCCCAAATCCATTCAATTAAATTGCATAATGTAAATAACACTTCAAGTAACTAATTCTACAATTAAATTCTAAGTTAATACGCAAAATTAGGTGAAATGACCAAAATGCCCCTCGGGCCCACATCTCGGAATCGGGTAAAATTTACTTTCTAGAATCCTATCACCCTCACGAGTCTAACCATATCAAAATTACCCCAATCCAATGTCAAATCCCCAATCAAAACTCAAATTCTTGGTCTAAGAACTTCCCTCAATTTTCATGCAATTTCCGAAATTAAAGGATAAATTCATGTTTAGATTAATGGGTTACAAGCAAAAAGGAATTAAGAATTGTTACCCAATCGATATCTCTGAAAATCCCTCAAAATCTCTCAAAAATCTGAGCTCCCAAGCTTAAGTTTTGATAAAAATGGCTAAACCCTCAATTTTGAAATTTTATATCTGCCTAGGCAATTCCTTCTTCGCGAACGCGGAAGGACCCTCATGTTTGTGAAGCGCAGCTTTGCTTGGCCCAGATTTCATTCATTGCGAATGCGATGACCCTGTCGTGAACGCGGTAGCAAACTTCCCCTCTTCTACGCGAACGCGGGACCCTCTTCGTGAACGCGTAGGCATACAACCTCTAAGCTTCGCGAACACGGGACCATCATCGCGAACGCGAAGCGTTAAGCTTCCACCAGTCCTAGCTCCTCTTTGAGAACGCGATACCCCACTTGCGAACGCGAAGAAGGAAACCAGAACTAGAGACCTGCTGCATTTTCTGCAATCCTCTAAGTCCAAAATGACCCGTTGAGCATCCGAAACACGCCCGAGGCCCCCGAGACCTAAACCAAACCTGCTTACCAATCCTAAAACATCATTCAAACTTGTTCCAACCTTCGGAACGCTCAAAACAACATCAAAACACCTATTTTTATCGGATTCAAGCCTAAGAATTCTAAAAACTCTAAAAACACGCTTTCGATCAAAAAGTCTATCAAACCTCGTCCGAATGACCTGAAATTTTGCACACAAGTCACATTCAATACTACGGAGCTACTCCAAGTTCCATAATTCCATTCCAACCCTCGGATCAAAATCTCACTACCAAACCGGAAACTTCAAAAATTCAACTTTCGACATTTCAAGCCTAAATTAGATACGGACCTCAAAAACACAATCCGAACACACCCCTAAGCCCAAAATCACCCAACAGAGCTAATGGAACCATCAAATTTCCATTCCGAGGTTGTCTTCATACTGTTCCGACTACGGACAATTTTCCAACACTTAAGCTCTCATTTAGGGACTAAGTGTCCCAAAACTTTCCAAAACTCAAAACCGAATATCTTGGCAAATTAAAATAGCAGAAATAAACTCGAGGAAAGTAGTTAATCGGGGATCGGGGCATAAATTCTTAAAACAACCAGCCAGGTCATTACATCCTTCCACACATAAACATTAGTTCATCCTCGAACGAGCATAGAGACATATCTAAAGTAGTGAAAAGATAAGGGTAACGGTTGCACATATCCTGCTCGGTCTCCCAACTTGCCTCCTAGGCCGGGTGACCTTGCCAATGAACCTTCACTGATGCAATGTTCTTTGACCTCAGCTTTCTAACCTGCCTGTCCAATATTGCCACTGGCTCCTCAACATAAGATAGATCCTTGTCCAACTGGACTGAACTGAAATCCAACACGTGCGACAGATCATCGTGATACCTCCGGAGCATATAAACATGAAATACCAGATGAACTCCTTCCAAGCTGGGAGGTAAGGCAAGCTCATAAACAACCTCCCCAACACGCCTCAATATATCAAAAGGGCCAATAAACCTCAGACTCAACTTCCCTTTCTTCCCAAATCTCATAACGCCCTTTATAGGCAAAACCCGAAGCAGAACCCGTTCTCTAATCATATAGGAAACATCACGAACCTTCCAGTCCGCATAACTCTTCTATCTGGACTGGGCTGTACGGAGACTATCCTGAATCACCTTAACCTTCTCCAAAGCATCATGAACTAAGTCTGTGACCAATAGTCTAGCCTCACCCGGCTCAAACCAACCCACTGGGGATCTACATTGCCTACCATATAAAGCCTTATACGGTGGCATCTGAATGCTGGACTGATAACTATTGTTGTAAGCAAATTCTGCCAATGGCAAGAACTGATCCCAAGACCCTCCAAACTCGATCACGCACGTACGAAGCATATCCTCCAAAATCTGAATAGTGCATTCGGACTGTCCGTCCATCCATCTGAGGGTGAAATGCTGTACTCAACTCCACCCGAGTACCCAACTCATGCTAAATGGCCCTCCACAACCATGATGTGAAATGAGTACCTCTATCTGAAATGATAGACATTGGAATAGTATGTAGACGAACAATCTCCCGGATATAAATCTCCGCCAATCACTCCAAAGAATAAGTAGTACACATATGAATGAAATGAGCGAACTTGGTCAGCCGATCCATAATCACCCAAATAGTGTCGAACTTCCTCAAAGTCTGTGGGAGCCCAACTATAAAGTCCATGGTAATCTGCTCCCACTTCCACTCCGTAATCTCCATCTGCTTGAGCAACCCACCCAGTCTCTGGTGCTCATGCTTTACCTACTGACAGTTGAGGCACCAAGCTATAAATCCAACTATATCTTTCTTCATCTGCCTCTACCAGTAGTTCTGCCTCAAATCCTGATACATCTTCGTGGCACCCGAATGGATGGAATACCGCAAACTATGGGCCTCCTCTAGAATCAACTCTCAAAGTCCATCAACATTGGGTATACAAATCTGACCCTGCATACTCAATACCCCATCATCATCAATAGTCACATCTCTGGCATTACCGTGCTGAACCTTGTCCATGAGGACAAGCAAATGAGGTTCATCATATAGTCGCTCCCTAATACGATCTAATAAGGAAGACTGAGAAACCACGCAAGCTAAAACCCAACTAGGCTTCAGAAGATACAATCTCACAAACTGGCTAGCTAAGGCCTAAACATCCATCGCCATAGGCCTCTCTGATGCTGGTAAATATGCCAAACTCCCCAAACTCTCCGCCTAGGGACTCAAGGCATCGACCACCACATTGTCCTTGCCCAGGTGATACAAAATAGTGATATCATAGTCCTTCAGCAACTCTAACTACCTTCTCTGGTGCAAATTTAGATCCTTTCGCTTGAACAAGTGCTGCAAGCTCCGATGGTCAGCATAAATCTTACAGGGAACCCCGTATAAATAATGGCGCCAAATATTTAGAGCGTGAACAATGGCAGCTAACTCAACGTCGTGAACAGGGTAATTCTTCTCATGTATCTTCAACTGTCTAGATGCGTAGGCAATCACCCTACCGTCCTGCATCAACACCGCTCCGAGGACAATCCTCGAGGCATCACAATAGACCGTATAAGACCCTAAACCTATAGGCAGTATCAAAACTGGGGCTGTAGTCAAAGCTATCTTTAGCTTCTGAAAGCTCGCCTCACACTCCTCCGTCCACTGGTATGGAGTACCCTTCTCGGTCAACCTAGTCATAGGGGCTGCAATCAATGAAAACCCCTCCACAAAACGACGGTAGTAGCCCGCGAAGCCAAGGAAACTGCGGATCTCGGTAGCTGATTATGGTCTGGGACAACTCTGCACGGCCTCTATCTTCTTTGGATCCACCTGAATATCCTCACTCGATACCACGTGGCCTAAGAATACCATTGAATCTAACCAAAACTCACATTTCGATAACTTAGCATATAACTTCTTCTCTCTCAGAATCTGAAGCACAGTCCTCAGGTGCTGCTCATCAATAAAGACAATGACGAACGAGTCGAGATACGGCCGGAACGCACTGTGCATCAAATGCATAAAGGAGGTTGCTGGGGCATTGGTCAGCCCAAATGATATAACAAGGAACTCGTAATGACCATACCCAGTCCTGAAAGCAGTCTTCGGGATATCTGGCTCCCGAATCTTCAACTGATGGTAACCTGAGCGCAAATTGATCTTAGAAAACACTTGTGCGCCCTGAAGCTGGTCAAACAGATCATCAATACGAGGCAAAGGATAATGGTCTTCATTGTAACCTTGTTCAACTGGCAATAATCAATACACATAGGCATAGAACCATCCTTTTTCTTCACAAACAAGACAAGAGCACCCCAAGGTGATACACTAGGCCGAATAAAACCCTTATCAAGCAATTCCAGTAACTGATCCTTCAACTTAGGAGGATCCATATGATACGGATGAATAGAAATAGGCTGAGTCCCGGCAATAGATCAATGCCAAAATCAATATCCCTATCAGGCGGCATGCCCAGAAGGTCAGCTGGAAACACATCAGGAAAATCCCGTACTACTGGGAATGAATCAACTAAAGGGGTATCAATACTGACATCTCTCACATAAGCTAAATACGCATCCCACCCCTTCTCCACCATACGCTGAACTTTAAGAAAAGAAATAACTCTACTGGGAGTGTGATCTAAAGTACCCATCCACTTAACACGTGGTACACCTGGCATAGCCAGCATCACGGTTTTGGCATGACAATCAAGAATAGCATAATGGGGCGACAACCAGTCCATGCCCAAGATAATGTCAAAATCTACTATGCTGAGCAACAATAGATCGGCTCTGGTCTCAAAACCACTAAGAGCAACCAAACACGATAGATAAATACGGTCCACAATAAGAGAGTCTCCCACAGGAGTAGAAACATAAACAAGAGAACTCAAAGAATCTCGAGATACACCCAAATGCGGAGAAAAATAAGAAGACACATAAAAGTAAGTGGAGCCTGGATCGAATAGAACCGATGCATCTCTGTGACAGACTAGTATAATACCTGTGATGACAGAATCGGAGGCAACAACCTCGGTACGGGTAGGAATGGCATAGTATCTGGCATGGCCTCCTCCTCTAGGGGACCTCTACCTCCCCGACCTCCACCTCTAGTTGGCCGAGTAGGTGGGGTAGCAACTGGAGCTATAACCATAGCCTGAGAACTCTGCGGGGCACGCTGTGGCTGAGAAGTCTGTGGAGGTGCACCCCTCCCAAGTCTGGGGCAATCACTCACCATATGGTATGTGTCACCACACTCAAAACAAGCTCTGGGAGGATGTGACGGCTGTGACTGGCTCAGTCCAAGTCTGCTAGACTGACCACTGAAAGCACCCCGCTTAGGAGGCGCGCTAGATACTGAAGGTGTATAATAAGGCTCCTGAGGCCTAGGAGGAGCTGGAATACCACTGGCTGCTGGAAGAGCTGAATGAATAGGGTGACTCATATAACCCCTACCATGATGACCTGCAGCTGGGGCATGGGCGTAATGGCCCGACTCTCGAGACCTCTTGGCCTCCCTCTCCTCTCTCTCCCTAGCATGCATACCGTCAATCCTCCTAGCAATGCTCACCACTTGCTGATAAGAAATATCCATCTCCAACTAACGAGCCATGATAGACCTGATACTGGGAATAAGCCCCTCAATAAACCGGCAAACCCTCTTGCGGATAGTAGAAACCAAGGCTGGTGCATGTCTAGCCAAACTAGTGTAACGGACAACATACTCTGAAATAGTCATAGCACCCTGGTGAAAATGCTTAAACTCTACGCGCCATGCATCCCTGAGGCTCTGAGGGACAAACTCTCTCAGGAACAGATCTGAAAACTCGGCCCAAGTCAGTTAAGCAGCCTCATCCAAACTGTCTAACTCATAGGTACGCCACCACTCATAGGCGGCTCCTCAAAGCTGGAAGGCAGTGAAAGAAACCCCACTTGATCCTATATACCCATAGTGCGGAGTATACAGTGACACTCCTCCAGAAATTCCAAGGCATCATCTGATGCTAACCTACTGAACACCGGAGGGTCATACTTCTTGAACCTCTCAAGTCTCCGCTACTCATCCTCTGAAGTCGCTGCCATGTCCTCGGGCTGAACTGGCACTACAGGCGGTACAGGAATAACCTCCAGGACTTGATCAACATGCACTCGCTACTCTGGAGTGCGGGCAGTAGGAGTCTGTGCTCCTACGCTAGCCTGAGATGTGGCTGCAGCAAGGGGAAGCAACCCTGCCTGAGCCAAAGTGGTGCGCATGCTCATGAACTGTGCCAGAGTCTCCTGAAGAGCTGGATTAGTAGCAGTAGGTGTGTCAGGTGCCTGGACTCCAGCTGGAACTGCTGGTGGTACCTCGGAGGCAGCTCACGCAGGTGATATGGCTGCACCACGTGCGCATCCTCGGCCTCTACCCTGGCCCCGACCTCTGACGGCTGCAGTAGGGAGAGCGGGTGCCTAATCATCTCGGGTAGCACGTGTCCTCACCATCTGTGAGAGAATAGAAGATAGAAGTTTAGAATTGTGATGTCAAAATATTGCACAGCAAGGAAATCAAATGAAGTGGAAATTTTCATAACAATTACATAGCCTCTTGTAGATAAGTACAGACGTCTCCGTACTAATCAGCGAGACTCTAATAAACCGGCTTGTGATCTATGATTCCTATGAACCTATAGCTCTGATACCAAGTTGTCACGACCCCATGTCGCCCTCCGTGAATTGTTGTGATGGCACCTAGTCTCTACGACTAGGTAAGTCTAACAAGTGCGGAACATAAACGAAACTTGTGGAAGAAATAATCAAAAAGCCAAAATAACCAAATGAAAACAATATTAAAAATGCCGCTTGACATATACAATACAACTTCTCAGAATCGAATACACTATCCCAAAACCCGAAAACTCACGGAACCACAAGCCTTTGGATATATAACAATGTCTAACTCCAGAATATCTAACAAGGAAAAGAAATACAAAAGGGCAAATGTTTAAAAGCTAGAATAGAAAGGGACTCCTCGTTTTGAGGACGCGGCAAATGTACCTTGAAGTCTCTCGAGCAGTCGCCTCGCCTCATGGGTGGTAGGACTGAGTAGAGGTACCTGGATCTGCACATGAAAATAATGCGCAGAAAGGGCATGAGTACACCACAACGGTACTCAGTAAGTGCCAAGCCAAACCTCAGTCGGGTAGTGATAAGGAAGATCAGGGCCCTACTAAGGTTGAATAAAAAAAGTTTGACAGTATAGAACAGAGCAGTATAATAAATACAACAGTAAAAGTAATACGAATAAGAAGAAGAACAACAATTACTACAGAGGCAAACTAAATATATAAAGAAAGTATAGCTCAGCACAAAGATAACAACCGGGGATCTCCTAGGATACCGTCCTGTAGTCCCAAATGTAAATATCCAGTGGATCTCCCGGAATACCATCCTGTAGTCCAACTCATAATGCAAAGAGGTCTCCTAGAATATCGATCTGTAGCCTCAAATGTAAATACTCAGTATAGGGGGAATCTACCGGGTGCAGTTCCATAGTTCCAATGTAAAAGTGCAGGGAGATCTCCCGGAATACCGTTTCATAGTCCCAAAGTAAAACAAATAGCAACAACACAAGGAATGTTCAATAAGCTCAATTTCGTACCAAGTAAAAATAGGAAATTCTAGCCTAACATGCTTCACATAATGCAATTAAGGCAGTTTAACCAAATAAGCAATTAAGCCAACTAAGCATGTTTTTCTAAGCTAACAACAAGCTAAATTTGCAAGTAGTATAAAACAGGAAGAAGGACACAATTGAAATTACTTAAAGAAAACCGTATTTTCAATAATTGGCTCAAGTACGCACTCGTCACCTCACGTACAAGAAAATTCAATTATCAAATATACCAAATCCTAAGGGGAAGGTCCCCCACACAAGGTTAGGCAAGCCATTTACCTCGAACCAGCTCAAATCAACCCGAAATCACGCTCTTGCCATGAGTACTCAACTCCAAATGGCCCAAATCTATTCAATTCAATTGCATAATGTGAATAACACTTCAAGTAACTGATTCTACAATTAAATTCTTAGCTAATACGTGAAATTAAGTAAAATGACAAAAATGCCCCTTGGGCCCATGTCTCGGAATTCGGTAAAATTTACATTTCCAAAATCCTCACACTCTCATGAGTTCAGTCATAGGTCCCACAAATCGTCACTCAAAAGCCTCTACTTAGTCAAGCCCTAACCCACAAATTACCACTGATTTTCCTTAATTTTTCATGCTTAAATTGATAAAATCATTCCAATAACAAGTTTAGGGACCAAAGACCTTACCCCAATGAACTCCTCTGAAAATCCCTCTTGAAAAGTGATTTCCAAGCTTCTTCCCGTTTGAAATATGGTGAAAAATAGCTAAATTTCGCGAAGGCAAGTATTTATATGTTTCTGCCGAGTGATTTCTGCATCTGCAGCCCTTAAACTGCATCAGCGGTCCAGCTTTTGCGGACCAATGGTCGCATCTGCGACTTCTCACTTAAATCCCAGCTTCCGCACTTGCGGTTACCCCTTCGCAGATGCGGGGCCTCTTTGCGGTGAAGCTTCTGCTGTCCCTGCTGGCTTCTCCCTTTTCTGCTTCTGCGGTCCTTCGCCAATCCTGCAGCTCCGCACCTGCGGTCCCATACTCGCAGGTGCGATTATGACAGAAAATGAGCTGAAGCTGCAACCCCAAACTCCAAAATTCTTCCATCAACCATCTGAAATCATCCCGAGCCCCGAGACCTCAACCAAAGGCACCAACAAGTCTAATGCCACTGTCCAAACTTACACCAATCCTTAAAACACCTAAAACAATATTGAAATGACGAATCAACCTCGAATTCAAGCCTAAAAATCCCAAAACTCTAAAAATATGCTTTTGATCAAAAAGTCTATCAAACCTTGTCCGAATGACCAGAAATCATCTACGGGCCCGCTTTTGCGGACCAATGGCCGCATCTGTGACTTCTCACTTAAAGCCCAGCTTCCGCACCTATGGTTACCCCTTCGCAGATGCGGTGCCACTTTGCGGTGAAGCTTCTGCTTCTGCGGTCCCTGCTGGCTTCTCCTTTTTCCTATTCTGCGATCCTTCCGCCGCTTCTGCTACTCTACACCTGCGGTCCCACACTCGAAGGTGCGGTTATGACAAAAAACTAGCTGAAGCTGCAACCCCAAACTCCAAAATTCTGCCGTCAACCATCCAAAATCATCCCGAGGCCCCCGGGACCTCAACCAAAGGCACCAACAAGTCTAATACCACTGTCCAAACTTATACTAATCCTTAAAACACCTAAAACAACATCGAAACGACGAATCAACCACGGATTCAAGCCTAAAAATCTCAAAACTCTAAAAATACGCTTTCGGACAAAAAGTCTATCAAACCTCGTCTGAATGACTTGAAATTTTGCCAACACGTCACATTCAACAGTACGAAGCTACTTCAACTTCTGGAATTCCATTCTGACCCTCGAATCAAAATCTTACTATCGAACCAGAAACTTCAAAATTTGATCTTTCAGCATTTCAAGCCTAAATTAGCTACGAACCTCCAAAATACAATCCGATCACGCCCCTAAGCCCGAAATCACCAAACGGAGCTAATAGAACCATCAGATTTCCATTCCAAGGCCGTCTTTACACTGTTTCGACTATTGTCAAATTTCCAACACTTAAGCTCTTAATTAGGGACTAAGTATCCCAAAACTCTCCGAAACTCAAAATCGAGCATCCCGGCAAATCAAAATAGCAGAAATAAACACGAGAAAAGCAGTTAATAGGGGATCGGGCGCAAATTCTTAAAACGACCGGCCGGGTCGTTATATCCTCCCACACTTAAACATTTGTTCGTCCTTGAACGAGCATAGAGACATACATGAAGTAGAGAAAAGATGAGGGCAACAGCTGCGCATATCCTGCTCGGTCTCCTAGGCGTCTCCTCGGCCGGTTGACCCCACCACTAAACCTTCACTGATGCAATGTTCTTTAACCTTAGCTTTCAAACCTGCCTGTGAAATATTGCCACTGGCTCCTCAACATAGGATAGATCCTTGTCCAACTGGACTGAACTAAAATCCAACATGTGCGACGGATCGCCATGATACCTCCGGAGCATCGAAACATGAAATACCGGATGAACTCCTGCCAAGCCGGGAGGCAAGGCAAGCTCATAAGCAACCTCCCCAACATGCCGCAATATCTCAAAAGGGCCAACAAACCTCGGACTCAACTTCCCTTTCTTCCCAAATCTCATGACGCCCTTCATAGGCGAAACTCAAAGCAGAACCTGCTCTACAACCATATAGGAAACATCACGAACCTTCCGATCCGCATAGCTCTTCTGTGTGGACTGGGCTGTACGGAGTCTATCCTGAATCACCTTAACCTTCTCCAAAGCATCCTGAACTAAGTCTGTGCCCAATAATCTGGCCACACCCAGCTCAAGCCAACCCACCGGGGATCTACACCACCTACCATATAAAGCCTCGTATGGTGCCATCTGGATGCTGGACTGATAGTTGTTATTGTAGGCAAACTCCGCCAATGGCAAGAACTGATCCCAAGACCCTCCAAACTCAATCACACACGAACGAAGCATATCCTCAAGAATTTGAATAGTGCGCTCGGACTACCCATCCGTTTGAGGGTGAAATATTGTACTCAACTCCATCCGAGTACCCAACGCATGATGAATTTCTCTCTAGAACCATGATGTGAACTGAGTACCTTTATCAGAAATAATGGAAACCGAAATACCATGCAGATGAATAATCTCCCAGATATAGATCTCTGCCAACTACTCCGAATAATAAGTAATACACATGGGAATAAAGTGAGCGGACTTGGTCAATCGATCTACAATCACCCAAATAGCATCGAACTTTCTCAAATTCTGTGGGAGCCCATCTACAAAGTCCATGGTGATCCACTCCCACATCCACTCTAGAATCTCTATCTGCTGAAGCAACCCACCCGGTCTCTAGTGCTCATACTTCACTTGCTGACAGTTGAGGCACCGAGCTACAAATCCAACTATATCTTTGTTCATTCATCTCCACCAGTATTGCTGCCTGAAATTCTGATACATCTTCGCGGTACCCAGATGAATAGAATACCGCGAGTTATGTGCCTCTTCAAGAATCAACTCCCGAACCCCATCAACATTGGGTACACAAATCCAACCCTGCATCCTCAATACCCCGTTGTAAGCACGTGATTTTTGCTTCGCGGAAATTACTCCCAAAAGAAAAAAAAGAAAATATATGCATAAGTGTTTCTTGTCATTGGTTGATTTTTATTAAATGTTAATTTGTGGGTGTATAAATTTATTTTGTTTATTCAAGAGTTTTTGTTTAAATTAAAATGGAAAAGGAAGGAGGACACTCGGTATTGGGCCAGGAAATTAAACAAAAATAGGCCCAAAACGAATTGGCCCGATGAGCAAAATGGCCCGTCTCCTTAAAGAGGTCCAAACGACATCGTTCTGTCCCGTCTAAGCTGGGCCGTTGATCTCAAATGGATCAACGGCCAGGATCACACCCCCAGATCCGTTAGCATGACCCGGTCCATCCCCCTACCCGGTCTCACCCACCATCACCCTCAAATGACATCGTCCCTCTTTAATGAATAGATCCTGGCCCTTGATCTCACATGATCCGACGGCCAGGATCTAAACCTCTAAATCGTATATAAAGCCTAATTTGGTTACCCCGCCCCCTATCCAAACACCCCCCGGCTTCATCATCTCCCAGGGACCAACCCTAATACCCAAACCCTAGCAGCCGCCACAGCTTCCCTTTCACCTGAACCCGGCGACAACAACGCCGATGACCACCAGATTAACACCCTCGAGGCACAAGACCACCCCTAACCCCGATCTGGTAATGGTTTGGCTCGAATCTTCCTGGAACGTCTCGAATAATCGTTCGAAGGTTTGAGCCGAAACCTTAAGTCACCGGATGAGTCCCAAATTCACCCTAGTCACTCCCCTAACATCCCTCATACCATAATTAGTTTTGGTTCTAGTCAAATATAAGCAGAACTCTTCGAATCCCAAATCAAAGTTCAAGAACCCTAAAAACCAAACCTGTTTCTTTTTTAGGTAAGTCTCCGGTGTAATCATCTTTCCTTTCCTTTTGTTTAGGTGTTAAGCATATGTTCATGGATTTGTTTTGAATTTTGGATTATTTTTCTGTCCATCTTCAAAAGACCCTTTTTGCTTGGTCGATTTCTTTTCTTAAATGTTAATTGAGTCATTGTAAGATGTCTATTCGCTTCGATTGATGTTGTCGACTAGTTGAGTTTCATAAACTCCATGTTAAATGCCCCAAGTTTTGAAATAAATTGGTGCCTTGTTTAGTATGTGTTGTTTGTCGATTAATTGTTACGTATAATAGTTCGTATAGTCGATTTTAGTAACGTCGTCAAATAATTAAGTGTCATAAAGTTCCATTGTTGTCCGAAAAATACCTGAATCACTCAGTTTATTCTGTTTTGAGTTTGGTTGATTAGCGACTAATTAGTATACATTATAACTCGCAAAGTCGACTCGACACATGTTGTCGTTAGTTTCACAGTATTAAATAACAAACGACGTAACTCCTACTGGTTGACTTTGTTGAATGGTTGTTTGTTAGCCGTGGGAGGGGTTCGAACTAGTTCTCAAATGATTCTAACTGGCAGATTCAATAGAGTGAAAGGGTGTGGCAAGGCAGTAATGATCAAGGGCCTGTTGGGTAATATTGGTTGGGCAAAAAACTATTTAAATGTTCAGGATTAATGGGCTATCGATTGATTAATCAGAAATACTATTAATCTAGTATTAGTGGGGACAAAACATAAGGGCATGGGCTTAAAATGAATACTTAAATAAACCCATGACATCTTGATTAGAGCAATAGGCCAGGCATGGGGAACCAAATGACTTGCATCAAGAAGATGCTTAGCCATGGGAAATGAAGGGGATGGGCAGACCTGGGGGCTGTGAACTTCAAGGCAGACCTTAGAGGTTCTCTTTCAGATTATAAATAGAGCTATCTTTAGCTAATAAAGGGCTGGACATTTTTTAGTCTTCAGAAGAAAAAAAACAACCATTGTTTCAGGCTCACGATACGCAATACTATCCCCCTGAGCCTACATTCCATGCCCCCGAACCACAGGCCTACAATCCGCACTTGGAGGTACCTGCAGAGATTGAAAAGGTGGTTAAAGCCCCTGAACAGGATGAGGTATTGAGAAAGTTCAAAAGCCTGGAGCAGTCCTTCAGGAACCTGCACGGATTGGGCAACCAAGTCAGCGTGGCTTACAAAGATCTATGCCCTTTCCCGGACGTCCAACTCCCGGCTGGGTTCAAGATGCCTAAGTTTGATTTATATGAAGGGCACGGTGATCCCATGGCACATTTGCGGGGATTCTGTATCAAAATAAGAGGGGCAGGCGGCAAAGATGAGTTATTGATAGCTTATTTCGGCCAAAGTCTGAGTGGATCTGCACTAGAATGGTATACCAGGCAGGATTCCAGCAGATGGTACACTTGGGATGATCTGGCGCAGGCTTTCACGGGTCATTTCCAATACAATCTCGAGATAGTCCCTGACAGTCTCACATTATTGAGGACTGGGAAGAAGCCCGGGGAAAGTTTTCGCGAGTTCAGGTTCCGCTGGAGAGAGCAAGCGGCTAGAGTCGATCCTTCCATGAGAGAGGGAGAGATGGTGGACTACTTCTTGCAAACGTTAGATCCAACCTACTTTGGTCACTTGGTGACGACGGTTGGAAAATCCTTCAACGAGGTGGTGAAGATAGGGGTCATGATAGAAGAGGGTCTGAGGTCTGACAAAATCCTGAATTACTCAGCACTCAAGGCAGTGACCCAGGCTATTCAGAACGGCACGGGAGGTGCGTTGAGAAGAAAGAAAGAAGAAATTGCCACGATCGAGGCAGGCAGTTGGTCCGGGTCTGGCAAGCCACACTACAACCAACCTAGACATCACAGGCCAAACTACCCATGCAACCCACCACATCACTACTGTCCACCCCAAGAACCGCATTTCACCGTCTATCAAGCCCAGACATACACCCAGCCTCCGGTTCGCCCACAATGGCGTACGCCAGCTCCGCACAATGCATACCCAGCTCCACATAATACCTACCCACCACCACAAAATACCTACCCCCCACCCAGAGCATACAGGAACCCTCCAGGGATAGGTTTTCGAGGGAGTCAAGCTGCTAAAAATGATAGGCTACAGAAACATCGAGCCTTTACTGAGCTGGGAGAGACTTATACCGCCGTATTCCACAAATTGAGACGGTTGGGTTTGGTGAGTCATGTCGAACCTAGAGAGCAAAACCCCCCACCCTAAAATGTAAACAGGTCAATAAGCTGTGAGTACTGCTCAGGAATGTTGGGACATGATACTGAAAAGTGTTGGAGGCTGAAGCAGGCGATACAAGATCTCATTGATGATAACAAAATCGAGGTCCAAACGCCGGAGACACCTAACATCAACCAGAACCCACTGCCAGCGCACCACGAGACTCATATGATCGAGTTGGTGTATGAGGGGGGAGAGCTGAGAAAGCCCTCACAGACAGTGATGATGATCCAGGCCGCTCCGAAAGAAGGATCGACCAGTGGAGGAATGAGGGTACAGTCACGGGGAGAAGGCGTCAAGCCAGTAGTGATATTGGGAAAGAACACGTCCGCCATAACAAGCAAACCCGAGCCAAACAAGTTGGTGATTTCAGGGACTCCACCTACACCTGCAGTTGTGTTGAAAGGGGTGTACAGGGAACTGGTCACCATAAAGCCTGTAGTCCAGCTGCCGATGATTGATAGCAAGGTTGTTCCTTGGAAATACGAGAAGGCGGTGGTGATGTACAAAGGAAAACAAGTGGAGGAAGTAAGTTGTGAAGCACAAGGGCTGACTCGATCAGGACGGTGTTTCGCTCCGGTGGAGCTGAGAAGAACCAACCCAGCTGCAACCAAGAAACCTGTGTCCGAAGAAGAGGCTGAGGAGTTCTTGAGGAAGATGAAAGTACAGGACTACTCTGTGGTCGAACAGCTGAGGAAAACCCCGGCCCAGATCTCGCTGCTGTCATTACTAATCCATTCTGAGGAACATCGTCGGGCCCTGATGAAGATATTGAACGAAGCTCATGTGCCCAACGAGATTTCTGTAAACCACCTGGAAACCATTGCCAACAAGATTTTCGAGGTGAACAGGGTAACATTCTCAGATGATGATATGCCAGTAGAAGGTACGGAGCATAATAAAGCTCTCTACCTAACTGTCAAATGTGAAAACTCGGTAGTCACTCAGGTATTGGTGGACAATGGTTCACGCGCCAATATTTGTCCATTATCCACCTTAAACCAGTTAAAGATCGACCATGGAAGAATCCGCAAGAATAGCATCTGTGTCCGAGGGTTTGACGGAAATGGAACAGCCACTATGGGGGATGTTGTACTTGAATTGACCATTGGCCCAGTCCTGTTTACCATGGAGTTCCAGGTGTTAGATGCCACAGTATCTTATAACCTTCTGTTAGGATGACCGTGGATTCACGTTGCCAAAGCAGTACCTTCCACCCTCCATCAGATAGTCAAGTTCGAGTGGTATAGGCAGGAGGTCGTACTACACGGCGAGGACACGGCGAGCACCATGGGTGGCGCCATTGTGCCCTTCATAGAGACCGATGATGACAAAGGTCCTTGGGTCTACCAGATTTTCGATGTAGTGTCGGCAAACAAAATTTCTGAAGGAGAAATCCTCCCGCACCCTAGGGTAGCTACCGCAACAGTCATGATGGTCTCTGAAATGCTGGGTAATGGATTTATGCCGGGAAAAGGCCTGGGAGTCGAGCTTCAGGGGATTGTCCAACCTGTCTCCCTGCCTAAAAATTTGGAAACTTTCGGGTTGGGGTTCAAACCAACCACAACAGATACAAAGCAAGCGCGGACAATGAAGAAGAGAGTTTGGTATCTTCCCAAACCCGTGCGACGTCTCTCAAGGTCTTTTGTCAGAGAAAGGTCCAAGGTGCCACCGGTCCCAAAGATTCTCATACCATTGATCGGGATGGACGGGGACCTAAAACAGAGCTTCGAGAGACTATTCGCTGATGTCAGTATGGTAGAAGCTGGAGAAGGTTCCAGCAGAGCAGAGATACAGTTTGTGGGGCCTGAGGCCAAAACCAACAATTGGACGGTTACTCCTTTTCCTGTCCGAGGGGAGCCTTGGTAGTAGGCTTTGATTTATGTTTTTGTTCATTTTGTTTTGTCCGGATTATTCCTGGGTGTAATCCAAATTTTACTTTTGTTTTGTAAAAGTGTGAACCCTTTTATCCCGCAAGTTTAATAAAGTCCTCTTCTTTTGTCTCATTTTAATTTTGTTTTGTTCTTTTTCTTTCTGAACAGTTCTCTTTTTACTGGTTCTAATGACATGGCATGCACAGCGGATCTTCGACATAGTCTAATAAATCAATCTGAATCCGACTCAATGATGCAAGAGGTCGTTTGCGATGATAAATTTGAATATGATGAAGATAAGGCCTTCGAAGAAATAAACCGAGAACTATGCCAATTTGAAGAGAAACCCAAGCCTAACCTAAATGACACTGAGGCTGTGAATCTAGGAGACGCTGATAACGTCCGAGAAACCAAAATCAGCATCCACATTGAGTCGAATGTCAGGGAAGAATTGATCAAAACCCTCGTGGAATTCAAAGATATTTTTGCATGGTCATATGATGATATGCCGGGATTAAGCACCAATTTAGTGGTTCACAAATTGCCCACTGACCCGGCATACCCTCCGATCAAGCAAAAGCTAAGGAAATTTAAAACAAAAATGAGTGTAAAGTTCAAAGAAGAGGTGATTAGGCAGCTGCAGGCGAAGGTCATTCGGGTCACTCGATATCCCAAGTGGTTGGCCAATGTGGTACCAGTTCCAAAGAAGGATGGAAAAATCAGGGTGTTCGTCGACTACCGCAACCTCAACAAAGCAAGTCCCAAGGACAATTTTCCATTGCCCAACATCCATATCTTGATCGATAATTGCGCTAGGCGCGAGATCGGATCCTTTGTGGATTATTATGCGGGTTATCATCAGATCCTAATGGACGAGGAAGATGTGGGAAAGACAGCTTTTATTACGCCATGGGGAACTTACTGCTATCGGGTAATGCCGTTCGGATTGAAGAACGCCGAGGCAACGTACATGCGAGCAATGACTACTGTGTTTCACGACATGATACACAAAGAAATTGAGGTGTACGTAGATGATGTGATCATAAAGTCTTGGCGTCAAGAAGACCATGTAGCAGACTTAAGGAGATTTTTCCAAAGACTCCGAAGGTATGATATCAAGCTCAACCCAGCCATATGAGCATTCGGGGTTCCATCAGGAAAGCTGTTAGGATTCATCGTCAGTCGACGGGGGATTGAGTTAGACCCATCCAAGATCGAATCCATCCGAGATTTGCCACCTCTAAAGAACAAAACAGAGGTAATGAGTCTGTTGGGTAGACTCAATTACATCAGCAGGTTCATCGCTCAACTCATAGTAACTTGTGAGCCCATATTTCGGCTGTTGAAAAAGGATGTTGCGGTAAGTTGGACGGCAGAGTGTCAAGAGTATTTCGACCAAATCAAAGGGTATCTATCTAATCCACCCGTGTTGGTCCCGCCTAAGCCAGGGAAGCCCTTAATTCTTTATCTGACGGTCCTGGAAAATTCATTTGGTTGTGTACTGGGGCAACATGATGACACAGGAAGGAAGGAGCAGGCCATTTACTATCTTAGCAAGAAATTCACAGTATATGAGGTCAAGTACACTCAACTCGAGAAAACATGTTGCGCCCTAACTTGGGTAGCTCAGAAGTTGAAACACTACCTGTCCTCGTATACTACTTATCTCATATCCCGTTTGGACCCATTGAAGTATATCTTTCAGAAACCTATGCCCACAGGGAGGTTGGCAAAATGGTAAATTCTACTCACAGAGTTTGATATCATCTATATGACAAGGACAACCATGAAAGCCCAAGCGCTGGCCGACCATCTGGCAGAGAATCCTGTTGATAAAAAATACGAGCCTTTAAGAACGTATTTTCCCAACGAAGAAGTGATGCATACAAGTGAGCAGGAATTACCCGAGGAACCGGGTTGGAAGCTTTTATTCGATGGAGCTGCGAACGCAAAAGGGGTTGGAATAGGAGCAGTACTCATTTCTGAAACAGGACGCCATTATCCTGTTACGGCTCAACTACGCTTCTATTGCACCAATAATATGGCCGAGTATGAAGCTTGCATTTTGGGTTTGCGATTAGCTGCGGACATGGATGTCCAAGACGTTTTGGTCTTGGGAGACTCGGACCTCTTGGTACATCAGATTCAGGGTGAATGGGAAACACGGGATTTGAAACTCATACCCTATCGACAATGCTTGCACGATCTGAGCAAGCAATTTCGATCGGTGAAATTCAAACATATCCCGAGAGTTCATAACGATGTTGAGGATGCATTGGCCACCTTAGCATCAATGTTGCACCACCCTGACAAAATGTATGTTGACCCTCTGCACATCCAGGTTCGTGACCAGCACGCTTATTGCAACACGGTAGAAGAGGAAGTAGATGGTGAACCTTGGTTTCATGATATCAAGGAGTACCTCAAAATGGGGATATATCCGGAACAGGCCATTGGAGACCAAAAAAGAGCCCTTCGGCGTCTGTCGAATGGTTTCTTCCTCGGCGGAGGGGTTTTGTACAAAAGAACCCCGGACTTGGGATTGTTGAGATGTATAGATGCCGGTTAGGCTACGACGGTTATGGCAGAGGTACATGCTGGAGTTTGCGGGCTACATATGAGCGGATATGTGTTGGAAAGGAAGATCCTTCGAGCAGGGTATTATTGGCTTACCATGGAGCATGACTGTATCTCTTTCGTGAGAAAATGCCATCAGTGTCAGATACATGGAGATCTGATTCATTCTCCGCCAACAGAGTTACATACGATGTCAGCACCCTGGCCGTTTGTTGCATGGGGCATGGATGTCATTGGGCCTATCGAGCCGGCAACATCCAATGGCCATAGGTTCATTCTAGTAACCATTGACTACTTCACCAAATGGGTTGAAGCTATAACCTTCAAGTCGGTAACTAAAAAGGCAGTGGCGGATTTTGTGCACTCCCATATCATCTGCAGATTTGGGATCCCAAAAGTAATCATCACGGACAACGGTGCAAATCTTAACAGCAGCCTGATGAGAGAGGTATGCCAACAATTCAAGATTACACACCGCAATTCCACCCCATATCGTCCCAAGGCGAATGGAGCGGTCGAAGCCACCAACAAAAACATCAAGAAGATACTGCGGAAGATGGTGGAAGGGTCCAGACAATAGCACGAGAGATTACCCTTTGCTTTGTTGGGTTATCGCACTACCGTCCGGACCTCCATAGGTGCAACTCCTTATTTGTTGGTGTATGGAACTGAGGCCGTAATACCGGCGGAGGTCGAAATTCCATCCCTCCGGATTGTCGCTGAAGCCGAAATTGATGATGATGAATGGGTCAAAGTCCGACTAGAACAGTTGAGCTTGACAGACGAGAAAATATTGGCAGTAGTGTGCCATGGTCAGCTATATCAGAAGAGAATGGCAATGGTGTTCAATAAGAAGGTACCCCCCAGGAAGTTTGAAATAGGGCAGCAGGTATTGAAAAAGATCCTTCCACATCAGGTCGAGGCAAGAGGCAAGTTCGCCCCCAATTGGCAAGGGCCTTATATCGTGACCAGAGTGTTGTCCATCGGTGCTTTGTGTTTGACGGATATCGAGGGAAGATGTGTCGACATGGCTATCAATTCAGATGCAGTCAAGAGATATTATGTGTAATTTCTTTGATTATGACAATTATTGGTTCGTTTGTTTGTACTTGGTGCTTATTGGATAATGAAATGACGGAGGTGATTCTTTCTTCTATCCAAACACTATTAACCCTTGTTTCCCCCTTTTGAGCCTTAAGTTATTCTTTCATATCCCTCTTTTGGAATCACTAATGGAAAAGATATGAAAAAAGAGAAAAAAGAGAAAGAAAATTCAAAAGAAAAGAAAAAAGAGATAAAAATCACAAGAAATACAAAACTGTTGGGAACTACGTTTGACCTGATTCCTCAAAGAGGATACGTAGGCGCCTCACGGCTCGGTCATAGTGTGCATAGTGTGCATAGTGTGCATAGTATACATAAGTGTGCATAATAGGCACAGTGTGCGTAGCGTACATAGCTCCACATAGAATAAAAATAAAATCCCCCAAGCAAGAAAACTGGGGCAGAGGTTATGTTTCAAAGTTCCAACAAAGGTTTGATTCCAAAAGTTGTAGCGGATCACCCATCAAAGTTATTTCATTTTTTGATAGCCTTTCTTTTATCCCCACACCAAAACCAACATCGACGTCCGAAAGACCTTCCGATCAATATCCAAGAGGTGCCAAGTCAAGCAAATAAAGCCGAGAGTAATACACTGATCCCCGGCAAAGAAGAGGATCATAAAACTGGAAATGAATTGATAGTCCAAAGGAATCTCCAAAAGAGAGGGTCATATCGACAGCACTCCAATTCTCTGTTGAAGAAATAAAATGAAACGAGAGAGTCTTGGCGGTGAAAACCTTCGCAGGCACCACAAGGCGACGAAAGCTGAGAGATATGAAAAGAGAGAGTCTTATCGGTGAAAACCTTCACAGGCACCATAAGGCGCCGGGAGCTGAGAGAAAGGAGAGAGTCTCATTAGTGAAAACCCCTCGAAGGGCACTATGAGGCGACAAGACAGATCAACAAAAAGATCCACGTTCGCAAAGAAATGGACGCCCATTTATCCCCAGCAAGTAAGGTCATCAGGCAAGTTGATTGATACAAATAGACTGGGTCGGGAATCTATGGTGCACGTCATGATCACAAGGACCAGTCATGTCATCCAAATAAGTTCTTCTCTTTTCCTTTTTCACCAAATATTGGTTCAGAAAGACTTTTCTCCTTTTTTATCTTTTTCGTTTTCTTTCTAAAAATAAGTTTTGGAAAGGATTTTTTCAAAGTTTACTACCAGCGGCCGAAGAGGTAAAAAAGCCCTATACGCAAAGGATAGGCCAAGAGATGAGGTAATAAGATAGAAGGCATCGGCTGCAAAACCAAAGGGCAAATTGTGAAGAAAATTAAGGGTGACGTAAAGAGAGTGGAAAATGACGAGTGAAGGACTTGTGGACCAAGTTCCGAGAAGGTTTCCCCGCAGAATATCGATAAAGTCCCGGACCCAAATCCGAAGTGGTCAGACGCCACAAGAAAGGGAAATCAATCCGGTGCAAGATATCCCCTAGCGATGCAATTCTATGCCTTGCAGTTCGGGGAGGAAGTAAACTCCTGAAGGGAGTGGTTTCGAGATTAAAAGCGGACTCCCACAACATGTCCCGAAAAGAGAAAGCAGAAAAGGGGATAAACGGAGAACCACCCCCAGCAGGCAGGGCACCCCAACAAGCAACGTCATCCACCCACTATTTGTTGGAGCACAGAGCAAGGAAAAGAAAAGAAAAATCATCCCCCAGTGGGAAGGACACCGCTGCCCACCATGATTGAAACTAACTAAATCCTTTTGTCTGTTGAAGGAAAATAAAGGTTGATGATGGCAGCAGAACGCGATGCCAGAAAGGTCACCAAAACCGGGGCAGAAAATTTTCTGCCGTTGTCAAAAATTTTCTTGGAGAAACGAGGAAACAAAATCAAATATATCTTAGTTTAAATAGGCACCCACCTGTATAACGAGAGGAATACTTTTCAGTCTTAGTTTAAATAGGCGCCCACCTGTATAACGAGAGGAATATTTTCATGTCTTAGTTTAAATAGGCGCCCACCTGTATAACGAGAGGAATATTTTCATGTCTTAGTTTAAATAGGCGCCCACCTGTATAACGAGAGGAATCAAATATGTCTTAGTTTAAATAGGCGCCCACCTGTATAACGAGAGGAATATTTTCATGTCTTAGTTTAAATAGGCGCCCACTTGTATAACGAGAGGAATATTTTCATGTCTTAGTTTAAATAGGCGCCCACCTGTATAACGAGAGGAATATTTTCATGTCTTAGTTTAAATAGGCGCCCACCTGTATAACGAGAGGAATATTTTCATGTCTTAGTTTAAATAGGCGCCCACCTGTATAACGAGAGGAATATTTTCATGTCTTAGTTTAAATAGGCGCCCACCTGTATAACGAGAGGAATATTTTCATGTCTTAGTTTAAATAGGCGCCCACCTGTATAACGAGAGGAATATTTTCATGTCTTAGTTTAAATAGGCGCCCACCTGTATAACGAGAGGAATATTTTCATGTCTTAGTTTAAATAGGCGCCCACCTGTATAACGAGAGGAATATTTTCATGTCTTAGTTTAAATAGGCGCCCACCTGTATAACGAGAGGAATATTTTCATGTCTTAGTTTAAATAGGCGCCCACCTGTATAACGAGAGGAATATTTTCATGTCTTAGTTTAAATAGGCGCCCACCTGTATAACGAGAGGAATATTTTCATGTCTTAGTTTAAATAGGCGCCCACCTGTATAACGAGAGGAATATTTTCATGTCTTTGTTTAAATAGGCGCCCACCTGTATAACGAGAGGAATATTTTCATGTCTTAGTTTAAATAGGCGCCCACCTGTATAACGAGAGGAATATTTTCATGTCTTAGTTTAAATAGGCGCCCACCTGTATAACGAGAGGAATATTTTTATGTCTTAGTTTAAATAGGCGCCCACCTGTATAACGAGAGGAATATTTTCATGTCTTAGTTTAAATAGGAGCCCACCTATATAACGAGAGGAATATTTTCATGTCTTAGTTTAAATAGGCGCCCACCTGTATAACGAGAGGAATATTTTCATGTCTTAGTTTAAATAGGCGCCCACCTATATAACGAGAGGAATATTTTCATGTATTAGTTTAAATAGGCACCCACCTGTATAACGAGAGGAATATTTTTCATGTTTTAGTTCAAATGTTTCAGATTTTGAGAGCAGTAACCCCACCGGTAGGCAGAAGGTTACAACTGGAATACCCAGCAGGAAAACAATAAAAAATCCCCAGCACCGAAAAACAGAAGGTTGAAAACTCAAGTGCAGGTGTCAAAAGGAAAGAAAGGACACACTTTGAAAAAAAGCGGCTTGTGAACATCAAATCATGCCCGATGTAGCAAATCTGATGAAGAGAGTCGTACCACTAGAGGAACCCCTGAAGAGCTTGATGAAGAAAGCCATGTCCCCAGCGGACCAAGGAAAATGATGAAAACTGGCATTCAGAAAGGCCAAGGACTAGTGTCATCACCCAAGTTCACAAAATAAAAGCATCGGAGGAGAACGCAAGCCGACAAGAAAACAAGGCGACAAGAACAAGTTGAAGATAGATGAGATCTTATGATCCATAGTCTAGCCTAGCTTCTTGTTTTTTTCTTTTGGCACAATGTAACAAGGAGATCGGTAAGCGATAACAGCATACAGCAGCATGCAACAGCACGCAACAACAGCAAACGTTACAGTCACACGGTAGTCCCAGCTACCAAAACTTCCCGAACTACATTAACCTGATTCCTGTTCAGCCCATGATATGTAGGAAATCTCTGAAGCAAAGGTTCGGTCAAATCTTTTTCAAAAATGCTTCACACGGAGTACGTGGATGAGCAAAAATCGCTCACTTTGTCTTTGCACGAAGACCCTTCGTGTCTTCGGGCAAAGAGGGGCAGCTGTAAGCATGTGATTTTTACTTCGCGAAAATTACTCCAAAAGAAAAAAAAGAAAATATATGCATAAGTGTTTCTTGTCATTGGTTGATTTTTATTAAATGTTAATTTGTGGGTGTATAAATTTATTTTGTTTATTCAAGAGTTTTTGTTTAAATTAAAATGGAAAAGGAAGGAGGACACTCGATATTGGGCCAGGAAATTAAACAAAAATAGGCCCAAAACGAATTGGCCTGATGAGCAAAATGGCCCGTCTCCTTAAAGGGGTCCAAACGGCATCGTTCTATCCCGTCTAAGCTGGACCGTTGATCTCAAACGGATCAACGGCCAGGATCACACCCCCCAGATCCGTTAGCATGACCCGGTCCATCCCCCTACCCGGTCTCACCCACCATCACCCTCAAACGACGTCGTCCCTCTTTAATGAATAGATCCTGGCCCTTGATCTCACATGATCCGACGGCCAGGATCTAAACCTCTAAATCGTATATAAAGCCCAACTTGGTTACCCCGCCCCCTATCCAAACACCCCCCGACTTCATCATCTCCCAGGGACCAACCCTAACACCCAAACCCTAGCAGCCGCCATAGCTTCCCTTTCACCTGAACCCGGCGGCAACAACGCCGATGACCACCAGATTAACACCCTCGAGGCACAAGACCACCCCTAACCCCGATCTGGTAATGGTTTGGCTCGAATCTTCCTGGAACGTCTCAAATAATCATTCGAAGGTTCGAGCCGAAACCTTAAGTCACCGGATGAGTCCCAAATTCACCCTAGTCACTCCCCTAACATCCCTCATACCCTAATCAGTTTTGGTTCTGGTCAAATATAAGCAGAACTCTTCGAATCCCAAATCGAAGTTCAAGAACCCTAAAAACCAAACCTGTTTCATTTTGAGGTAAGTCTCCGATGTAATCATCTTTCCTTTCCTTTTGTTTAGGTGTTAAGCATATGTTCGTGGATTTGTTCTGAATTTTGGATTATTTTTCTGTCCATCTTCAAAAGACCCTTTTTGCTTGGTCGATTTCTTTTCTTAAATGTTAATTGAGTGATTGTAAGATGTCTATTCGCTTCGATTGATGTTGTCGACTAGTTGAGTTTCATAAACTCCATGTTAAATGCCCTGAGTTTTGAAATAAATTGGTGCCTTGTTTAGTCTGTGTTGTTTGTCGATTAATTGTTACGTATAATAGTTCGTATAGTCGATTTGAGTAACGTCGTCAAATAATTAAGTGTCGTAAAGTTCCATTGTTGTCCGAAAAATGCCTGAATCACTCAATTTGTTCTGTTTTGAGTTTGGTTGATTAGCGACTAATTAGTATACGTTATAACTCGCAAAGTCGACTCGACACATGTTGTCGTTAGTTTCAGAGTATTAAATAACAAACGACGTAACTCCTACTGGTTGACTTTGTTGAATGGTTGTTTGTTAGCCGTGGGAGGGGGGTTCGAAATAGTTCTCAAATGATTCTAACTGGCAAATTCAATAGAGTGAAAGGGTGGGGCAAGGCAGTAATGATCAAGGGCCGGTTGGGTAATTTTGGTTGGGCAAAAAACTGTTTAAATGTTCAGGATTAATGGGCTATCGATTGATTAATCAGAAATACTATTAATCTAGTATTAGTGGGGACAAAACATAAGGGCATGGGTTTAAAATGAATACTTAAATAAACCCATGACATCTTGATTAGAGCAATAGGCCAGGCATGGGGAACCAAATGACTTGCATCAAGAAGATGCTTAGGCATGGGAAATGAAGGGGATGGGCAGACCTGGGGGCTGTGAACTTCAAGGCAGACCTTAGGGGTTCTCTTTCAGATTATAAATAGAGCTATCTTTAGCTAAGAAAGGGCTGGACATTTTTTAGTCTTCAGAAGAAAAAAACAGAAAGAAATCTCAGAATACTGCAAATAAACACTGTTTGAAAACTGCACAAGAAATTAAGTTGGTCAGGTTGTCTTGGCCAAGTCAGTTATTCTAATTGGGGCTGTTACTATTCCACTAGGAGACTCTGTTTTCCGTAGGATTAACACCATTCTGGGTTTCTCTATGTTGCTAGCTGGGTCTGTTTCTTATTTCTATTTGAATTAGCAGTTGGTTAATTGCTGAGTTTTTCGTGGTTTATTGGATTGCTGTGGCCATTGCATTGAGTTCCTGGGTTTTCTGCTGGTTTACTACTCTATTTTCTTGGTTCGCCTGTTTGGTGCTCGACCATCCGTGGGTTTCATCGTTGTTCAAACTATTGTTGTTTGTTGGTGGACTGCTGGATACGTTGTTGCTGTGTTACTGCTGCGACTGCTGCTTGGTTGTTTGCTGCTGACTTTCTTCCTCTGCTTCTTGTTCTTGTTGTATCCAGGTACACATACTAAGTCGATGTAATTCCATGTTCGAAGTTGATGTCTGAAGCATGAATACACGCATGAAGAAGTTGTAGCCATACACTGAATTTATTTTTTACTGATTGCACTTAAACCACTTTGTGTACTACTAATATGTAATTTCTTCCAAGGAACTGTATAGTTAGTTTATGAACTCCCTAGGTAAGTCCTTAAATGGACATGATGCTAGAAACCACTTTGCCTATTTCAGTCGTTTGCAAAAATGCATGTTATTTAAACCAAGTAAATGGGCTTCTGATTATTGTAACAGTCTAATCTCAGTATGCAGAACGGTTCAAATTAGGATTAAACTTGAGCTTAAGTTTCTCTCATGACAACAGGTAGCCTATCTTAAATTTACAATAGATTGTCAAAGGAAATAGTATTATCCTATCTTCCAGTTTTTGCAAAGTTCACGAATAGGCGCAAGAAACAAGCAGTAGGTTAATATCGGAATAAGGATTGCCCACGCTCGGTATAATACCATATGTGTTGGACCCAAACCCGCGCTTTGATAAACGGATGACCCATATGTGCCTTTATTTGGAACCTCATAAATTTTGTCTTTCGTTTGGAGTTCCGACTATAACAACTTTAAGTGGGTAATGGGACTAAGATCTTTTTCTCTCTTTCGTTTTAGAGACAAACGCGACAAGAAACGTGGCTGCTATAGGATACCCTTTTAAAATAAAGACGAGACGAGCCTCGACAAATAAAAACGCACAAGATGCGGGGCCCTCGTTAAATGTATATATCGAAGCATTCAGTTTCTAGGGAGGGTCGTTTAGCAAATTTCACGGCCCCTTCCAAAGTAATGGCATGCTAGTCGCTTTAGGCGCATATTTAATAATGCTATCTCCTTAAACTCGGGTGCACATTTATGTGACCCAAATCCAAATCTCAACAGAATCAAAATGTGTCTCTAATCACGGGTATATTGATTATGGCGTGGTCCGAGATGCATTTCCATGACGTTGCAAATTCTTTTAATAATAAATGAGACTAGCCTCAACAAACAAATGTACAAGCTGCGGGGCCCTCTAAATATATACACATATTGAAATATTTAGAGTTCGGGACAGGCCGTCTAGCGAATTTTACGGCCTTCTCCAAATAACAATGTGCTAGTTGCTTTAGGCACGCTTTTAATAATCTATTTTCCTAACTCGGGTGCACATTTATGTGACCCAAATTCAAATCTCAACGGAGTCAAAGTGTGTCGACGACCACGGGTACATTGATTGTAACGCGGTTTGAGATGCATTTTCACAACGTTGCAATTCTTGATAAAAATAACAGTAAATGATAAAAGCGGTTAAAAGTTAAATTTTGCACATAGGTTCAACATGTATTAAAATCAGATAATCAAGCCAAATATCACAGTTGAGCGACCGTGCTAGAACCACGGAACTCGGGAATGCCCAACACCTTATCCCGGGTTAACAGAATTCCTTATCCGGATTTTTGGTGCGCACACTGTAATATGGAGTCATTCTTTTCCTCGATTCAGGATTAAAATTGGTGACATGGGACACCCTAAAACCTCCCAAGTGGCAACTCTGAAATAATTAAACAAATCTCGTTTCGATTGTCCTTTAATTGGAAAAACTCCCTTGTACCCTCGCGGGGGCGGAAAAAGGAGGTGTGACACCCATCATCACCAATAGTCACATCTCTGACATCACCGTGCTAAACCTTGTCCTTGAGGACAAGCAAATGAGGGTCATCATACTGATGCTCTCTGATACGATCAAATAAGGAAAACCGAGAAACCACGCAAGCTAGAACCCGACTGGGATCCGAAAGATCCAATCTCACAAACTGGCTGGCTAAGGCCTAAACATCCATCGCCATAGGCCTCTCCGATGCTGATAAATAAGCTAAACTCCCCAAACTCTCCGCCTGATGACTCAAAGCATCAGCCACCACATTGGCCTTGCCCGGGTGATACAGAATAGTGATATCAAAGTCCTTCAGCAACTCTAACCACCTCCTCTGGCGCAAATTTATATCCTTTTGCTTGAACAGGTGCTGCAAGCTCCAATGCTCAGTATAAATCTCACAGGGAACCCCGTATAAATAATGGCGCTAGATCTTCAGGGCATGAACAATGGCAGCTAACTTAAGGTTGTGGACAGGGTAATTCTTCTCATGTACCTTCAACTGTCTGGACGCATAGGCAATCACCCTACCATCCTGCATGAACACCGCTCTGAGGCCAATCCTCGAGGTATCACAATAAACCGTATAAGACCCCGAACCTGTAGGCAGTATCAAAATTGGGGCTGTAGTCAAAGATGTCTTGAGCTTCTGAATGCTCGTCTCACACTCCTTTGTCCACTGGAACGGAGCACCCTTCTGGGTCAACCTGGTCATAGGGGCTGCAATCGATGAAAACCCCTCCATAAAATGATGGTAGTAACCCGCCAAGCCAAAGAAATTATGGATATCTGTAGCGGAAGATGGTCTGGGCCAACTCTATACGACCTCTATTTTCTTTGAATCCACCTGAATACCCTCACTCGATACCACGTGGCCTAGGAATGCCACCGAATCCAACCAAATCTCACATTTTGAGAACTTAACATATAATTTCTTTCTCTCAGTTTCTGAAGCACAGTCCTCAGGTGCTACTCATAATCTTCCTGACTCCGGGAATACACTAGAATATCATCAATAAAGACAATGACGAACGAATTAAGATACAGCTGGAACACATTGTGCATCAAATGCATAAAGGATGATGGGGCATTGGTCAGCCCAAATGACATAACAAGGAATTCTTAATGACCATACCGAGTCCTAAAAGCAGTCTTTGGGATATCTGGCTCCTAAATCTTCAACTAATGGTAACATAAGCAAAAGTCAATCTTAGAAAACACTTGTGCACCCTGAAGCTGGTAAAACAGATCATCAATATGAGGCAAAGGATAACGGTTCTTCACTGCAACCTTGTTCAGCTGGCGATAATCAATACACATACGCATAAAACCATCATCTTTCTTCACAAACAAGACAGGAGCACCCCAAAGTGATACACTGGGCCGAATAAAACCCTTATCAAGCAATTATTGTAGCTGATCCTTCAACTCCTTCAACTTAGGAGGAGCTATACGATACGGGGGAATAGAAATGGGCTGAGTGCCTAACAACAGATCAATGCCAAAATCAATATCTCTACTAGGCGGCATGCCTAGATGATCAGTTGGAAACACATCGGGAAAACCTCGTACTACTGGAACTGAATCAACCGAAGGGGTATCAATACTGACATCTCGCACATAGGCTAAATACGCATCACACCCCTGTCACACCTCGTTTTTCCGCCCCCGCGTGGGTGCGTAGGGTTTTTTCCAATTAAAGGACAGTCGAAACGGGATTTATTTCTTTATTTCAGAGTCGCCACTTGGGAGATTTAGGGTGTCCCAAGTCACCTATTTTAATCCCGAATCGAGGAAAAGAATGACTCTGTATTACAGTCTGCGCACCAAAAATCCGGATAAGGAATTCGGTTAACCCGGGAGAAGGTGTTAGGCATTCCCGAGTTCCGTGGTTCTAGCACGGTCGCTTAACTGTTATATTCGGCTTGATTATCTAATATAATACGTATTATAAACTTATGTGCAAATTTTATCCCTTAGCCACTTTTATTATTCTTTTTATTTATTGTTATTATTTTACGAAAAATTGCAACATTGTGAAAACGTATTTCAAATCACGTCGCAATCAATGCACCCGTGGTTATCGACACATTTCGACTCCGTTGAGATTTAGATTTGGGTTACATAAATGCACACCCGTATTTAAGGAAATAACATTATTAAATACGCGCCTAGAGCGACTAGCGTGTCATTATTTTGGGTAGGGCCGTGAAATTTGCTAAAATGGCTCCTTCCTAATTCTAAGCAATTAACTGTACATTTATTGAGAGCCCCGAAATCTATACATTTCATTAAGCGAGGCTCATCTCATTTATTTTAAATGGACAAATCTTAAAGCGACTACATTTTTTCTATAAAAATTAGTCTCTAAAATAAAGAAAGAAAAATCCTAATTAATTACTAGCTTTTATTATTTTAAGAAAACATGACATGCTAATTGCTTGGTTAATACAAATATTGATGAAAAAAGGAATTTTACTCTTAATTTCGAAATTATAAATAAAATAAAAATTCAACAACTAATATTCAAAATAAACAAATATAGCTAGATTAAAACTCAGCATTGTTATTTTTTTTTTTAAAAAAATAAAAATATTATTGAGATTAATTATTCACAATCATTTGAAACTAGATTTAACCATAATTACTAAAGCTTATTAGAAAGTTTATTAGACTTAAACGTTCTTCTAATCTTGCTTAAGCTCAAGTCATGCCTTAATGCCTAATTTACGATGTTTAATTTAAATTCGTGTTTTAGCTAAATTTAGCTACTTGTTCATGATCAACCTATAATCTTGAAGCCTTCATAACTAGTGAATTAACCTGTTTTGCCGAACTGATTTATTACAGACTAACTTATGATATTATTTTCTTATTCCAGCTATTATTTAGTAATTCATGAAATAGCTTAAATACAATCAACAAAAGGAACAAAGAAAAAAAACGAAATTAAAACTTCAAATTTTCATTCTTCATATGTATTCATGCTTCATATTTCGGATTACAATAACCAGCTTTTCAGTTGTGTACCTGATATTGGAAGCAAAAGAAAATGAATATGAGAATCAGCAGCAGCAGTAAAATCAGTACAACATAGCAACAATAGCCCAGCAACAGTAACAACCCAGTAATAGACCGGTGGAGTAGTAATCCCAAAAAAAACAAAAGCTTCCAGCTTTGATGAAACAACAATTAATTCTGATTTCAAACAACAAAAGAAAGCAGAATATTTTTTTAGTTTTTTTTTTATTTTTGAAAGTTTAAATATTTTTCGAAATTTTCTCTCTCTTAAATGTTCAGCCCTTTTCTCTCTCTTATTTTTTCTTTCTGATTCGTTTCTCTTATCTGTGTATTTTATCTCTGTTTCTGTGTGTGTTTTTCTGTCTATCTCTTTTTTTGTCTCCCTAAATCTGATTTCAAGACTTCATATATATAATCCCATCTCATAAATCTTTCAATTAATTAAAATCAATACTTTTTCTCTACCCAACCCATTATCTTCCCACTCATCCCCATTACATTAAATAAACATATCACACCACCCCATTTCATTTTGTCCCCCATGCCTAACATAAAATAATGCAAGATTCCCCCTTTAAATTAAATCTTGTCCCCCCTTTATATTAAATAACCATATCACAACCCACCCCATTTTATTTTGTCCCCCATGCTTCATATAAACAATTACAAAATGTACAATTCCTAAACTACCCCTCTGACCCTATTGCAAATTACTATTTTACCCCCGAAAGTACTATAAATTACCAAACTACCCATCAGCTATAACACATCAATTAATCAAACTTAACCAAAATATAGACAATATGATCAATTTCTAATAATGTTCAAACAACAATATGAACACGGATGAACATCATAACAACAATATCACATGAACACGATTTTAACAACATTTCAACAACAAATCACATGAACACAAATTGAACAACAAAGAACAACTAAAATTTGATTGAACAATATTTTAGCAACAAACAATCCTATTTTCGGATTCAACAACTACAACAAACAAGTATATTTAGATTTCTAACTTCAATCATATTGAACTTAAAATCAATTCTAACAACATTACAACCAACAATTCCTATATTAAACTTTACGAGACATATTCAAGAAATAATCACAAATGGTAAACAAGAAATCAAGCTATACAAATTTCGGATTCAAGAACAATCCAACAAAGTATGAACATGAATTAAATCTATTTTAAACAACAAACATGATGGATTTAAACGATTAAACCAACATATTTCTCTAACACAACTAAATTCTTTAAACAAATAACAAGATCGACGAAGAAACAATTATGAACTTAAACTTGAACTTAACAATATTAACAATTTCTAACAATACATAAACACATGAAACAAATTGAAGAAATATTTAATTAAATTTCAATTTGTATCTAACAAACATCAAACTAACAAATATTCACTTAAACAATAATACAAACATGACATGAATATGAAAACAACTAATTAAACTTCTATTTTGAAATCTGAAAATTAATTTAACAAACAACATGAACACACTAGAAAATTATTTCAATGATGAACAACGAACAAAACAAGGATTAATCATTTAACGATTTTGGATCCGGAAAATATCAAACAAAAATATGGACAAAAATAAAACTCAATAACTACTAACCGGATTGAAACGACGAACAACGACCAAACAAACAACGAACTTGACGATGAACTCACGACGTACAGGATCTTGACTCGACGAAAAACCCTCGACCTTTGACAAACCGAAGAAGTCGAAGGGAAGATGAAGCATTGTCCGGCAGCCCAATGGCGAAGAACAAACGCAACAGCTATTTGGGACGACGAAGAAGAAAGCAGAAGCAGCTGAAATGCAGCGGGGAAGCAGCCATAGTCGAGCAAACTCGAGCTTCAATGGCGGATAGGGCTGGACGACGAGGGCAGCGACGGGGAGCTTGGTGTTGAAGATGATGAGCGTGATGCAGCAGCTCGGAGACAGAAACAGTCACGGAAATCTCAACTGTGGGCTTTCATGGTGGAGCTCGACGGACTGGTTGTTGGTTGTCGAAGACGAAGCAACGACGGGGTTGGAGAAGGTAGTTGGTTCGGTCGCGTTCGGAGGTCGTTTGGTTGAGCCGGGGTCGTGAGGGTGACGTGCGTGTGTGTGTGTGAGTGTGACGTTGGGCAGCCATGGTTGAGCTTTGAGGGGGAAGCCATGGATGACCTTGGAGAAACTTGAGGAAGAAGAAGAAGATAGGAGGGGGCGGATGACTTCTTAGTCTTTTTAGGGTTTTTTCTTCTTTTTTTTTCTTTTGTTTTGTGTTGTAAAATGTAAGACAAAGGGGTTTGGGTCTTTTGGGTTATGGACTGGGTCGACCCAGTTCGAAATGGACTGGGTCGTAGGGAAGATTGGGCCATTTTTTGGGCCTGTGGCTTGAAATTGAAGAAGAGGCCCAATTCCGACTTTCTTTATATTTTCGCTCTCTTTTCTTCTTTTATTTTTCTAAAACTAAATTATAAAAATACTTAAACTATTATTAAGAACTAAATTAAGTTATAAAAGCGCAAATTAGCTCCCAATAATAATTAACGCACAATTAAGTATTAATTAAGCATAAAATCGTATATTTGGACATTAAATGCTAGAAATGCAAACGATGCCTATTTTGTAATTTTTAATTTTTGTAAAACAAATTTAATTACTAATAATTGTAGAATTAAATCCTACATGCAAAATGCGACATATTTTTGTATTTTTTATTAATTTAGCAAATAAACACGCACAGACAAATGCCAATAATTATTCAATATATAACAAAATATCACAAAATTGCACACCAAAGAAAAATCATTTTATTTTTGAATTTTTTGGGAGTAATTCTCATATAGGGCAAAAATAACGTGCTTACAACCCCTTCTCAACCATACGCTGAGTTTTAAGAAAAGAAATAACTTTACTGGGAGTGTGATCTAAAGTACCCCTCCACTCAATACGCGGTACACCTGGCATAGCCAGCGTCACGATTTTGGTGTGAAAATCAATAATAGCATAATGGGACAACGACCAGTCCATGCCCAAAATAATATCAAAATCTACCATGCTGAGCAACAATAGATCGGTTGGTCTCAAAACCACTAAGAGCAACCAAACACGATCGATAAATGCGATCCACAACAAGAGAATCTCCCACAGGAGTAGAACCATAAACAGTGGAACTCAAAAAATCCCAAGGTACACCCAAATGCGGAGCAAAATAAGAAGACACATAAGAATAAGTGGAGCCTGGATCGAATAGAACTGATGCATCTCTGTGACAAACCCGTATAATACCTATGATGACAGAATCGGAGGTAACAGCCTCGGTACGGGCAAGAAGGGCATAGTATCTGGCCTGGCCTCCCCCTCTAGGGCAACCTCTACCTCCCCGAACTCTACCTCTAGCTGGCTGAGCAGGTCGGGTAGCAACTGGAGTTGTAACCATAGCCTGAGAACTCTGCGAGGCACAATGTGGTTGAGATGTCTGTGGAGATGCACCACTCCCAAGTCTGGAGCAATCCCTCACCATATGACGTGTATCACCACACTCAAAAAAATCTCTAGGAGGGCGCGGCGGCTATGAGTGGCTCGGGCTAGGTCTGCTGGACTAACCTCTGAAAGCACCCTGCGTAGGAGGCGCGCTAGAAACCAGAGGTGCATAATAAGGCTCCTGAGGCCTAGGAGGAGCTGGAATACCACTGGTTGGTGGAAGAGCTGAATGAACAAGGCGACTCATATAACCACTACCATGATGACCTGCAGTTGGGGCACGTGCACCAGAATAATGGCCCGACTCTCGAGACCTCTTGGCCTCCCTCTCCTCTCTCTCCCTAGTATGCATACCCTCAATCCTCCTAGCAATGCTCACCACCTGCTGATAAGAAATATCCATCTCTAACTCACGAGCCATGATAGACCTGATGTTGGAAATAAGGCCCTCAATAAACCAGCGAACCCTCTCGCGAATAGTAGAAACTAAGGCTGGTGCATACCTAGCCAAACTAGTATAACAGACAGTATACTCTAAGACAGTCATAGCACCCTGGCGCAAATGCTCAAACTCTGCGCGCCATGCATCCCTAAGGCTCTGAGGAACATACTCTCTCAGGAACAAATCTGAAAATTGAGTCCAAGTCTGTGAAGCAGCCTCATCCGGACTGTCTAACTAATAGGTGCGCCACCACTCATAGGCGGCTCCTCGAAGCTGGAAAGTAGTGAAGGAAACCCCGCTCGATCCTGATATACCCATGGTACGGAGAATGCGGTAACACTCATCTAGAAATCCCAGAGCATCATCTGATGCTAGACCACTAAATATAGGAGGCTTGTACTTCTTGAACCTCTCAAGCCTCAGTTGTTCATCCTCGGAAGCCGCTGCCCTGTCCCCGGGCTGATCTCGGACTGCAGGTTGTACAGGAATAATCTCAGGGACCTGCTCAACATGCACTCACTGCTCAGGAGTGGGTAGCGAGAGTCTGTGCTCCTCCCCCGGCCTGAGATGTAGTTGCAACAAGGGGAAGAAACCCTGCCTAAGCCAAAGTGGTGTACATGCTCATGAACTATGTTAGAGTCTCATAAAGTGATAGAGTAGTAGTAGCAGTAGGTGTATTAGGTGCCTGGACTCCAGCTAGAACTATTGGTGGTACCTCGGCAGCAGCCCGCGTAAGTGCTTTGGCTGCACCACGTGCTCGTCCTAGGCTCCGGCCTCTGACGGTTGCAGTAGGGGGCGCGGGTGCCTCATCATCTCGGGTAGCACATGTCCTCACCATCTGTGAGAGAATAGAAGACAGAAGTTTAGAATTGTGATGTCAAAATCTCGCACGACAAGGAAATCAAATGAAGTGGAATTTTCGTAATAGTTATATAGTCTCTCATAGATAAGTACAGATGTCTCCGGACCGATCATCCAGACTTTAATAAACCAGCTTGTGATCCATGACTCCTATGAACCTAGAGCTCTGATACCAACTTATCACGACCCCCGTTCTCCCTCTGTGAACCATCGTGATGACACCTAGTCTCTACGACTAGGTAAGCCTAAAATGTGGAAGATAAACAAATTCGCGGACGAAAACAATTTAAAATATAAATAGAACAATAAAACAATATTTAAAAGTGTCGCTCGGCATACACAATATTTAACTCTCAAAAGCTAATACATATTCCCAAAACCCGGAAACCCATGAATCACAAGCTAAGGATTACTACGTAGTGCTCTAATTCCAGAATAGTCTAAAACAAAATAAATATAGAAGGGCTGCAACTATAAGAGAGAATGAAGAGAGACTCATAGGTCTACAGACACGTCAGATATACCTTGATGTCTCCGAAGGGTTACCTCTCCTTAAGGATGGTAAGTCTGAGTCGAAGTACCTGGATCTGCACATGAAAAACATGCGTAGAAAGGGCATGAGTACACCACAACAGTACTCAGTAAGTGCCAAGCCTAACATCGGTCGGGTAGTGGCGAGGAAGGTCAGGGCCTTACTGAAGTTAAATAAAATATAAAGTTCGACAGTGTAGAACAGAGCAGTATAAATAAGTACAGTAGTAAAAGTAACACATGATATAAATGACAACAATAACTATACAAAGGAAAAGTAAGCACAGACGGAAGTACAGCTCAACACTAGATAATAACAATTGGGGATCTCCCAGGATACCGTCCTGTAGTCCTAAATATACATATCCAATAGGTCTCTTAGGATACCGTTCCTTAGTCCAACTCATAGTGCGCGGGGATCTACCGGTATCCCATTCCGTAGTCCCAAATGTAAATACCCAGTACTAGGAGAATCTACCGGGTGCGGTCTCGTAGTTCCATATAACTGTGCAGGGGGATCTACCGGAATCCCACATTCGTAGTCCCAAATGTAAATAGACAAGGGAGAGCTACCGAAATCCCACATCCGTAGTCCCAATGTAAATACACAGTAGAAACATGAAAATACTCAGAAATGTCAAATTCTATATTAAGGCAAACAAGTAAGTCTAGCCTAGCATGCTTTGCAGAATTCAGGTAAAACAGTTTGAGCAAATAAAGCGATTAAATCACTTAGACATGCTTTTCCTAAGCTAACAACAGGTTTAATAGTGCAAGAAATAAAAACAGGAAAGAAAATATACTGGTAATTACTTAATGAAAAATCGAGTTTTCAACAATTAGCATAAGTACGCACTCGTCACCTTACGTACAAGGCATTTCAATAAATAATAATACCAAATCCTAAGGGGAAGGTCCCCCACACAAGGTTAGGCAAGCTACTTACCTCGAACCAGCTCAAATCAATCTGAAACCACGCTCTTGCCACGAGTACTCGACTCCAAATGGCCCAAACCTATTCAATTCAATTTCATAATATAAATAACACTTCAAGTAACTGATTCTACAATTAAATTCTAAGCTAATACGCGAAATTAGATAAATTACCAAAATGCCCCTCGGGCCAACATCTCGGAATCTGGTAAAAGTTACATTTCCAGAATCCTCACACTCTCACAAGTTCATTCATACCAAAAGTACCAAAATCGGACATCAATTAGTCCCTCAAATCATCACTCAAAGGCCTTTACTTAGTCAAGCCCTAACCCATAAATTACCACTGATGTTCCTTAATTTTTCATGCGTAAATTGATAAAAATCATTCCAATAATGAGTTTAGGGACCAAAGACCTTATCCTAATTGGAATTATTTTTATCAATTTACGCATGAAAAATTGAGGAACATCAGTGGTAATTTATGGGTTAGGGCTTGACTAAGTAAAGGCCTTTGAGTGATGATTTGAGGGACTAATTGATGTCCGATTTTGGTACTTTTGGTATGACTGAACTTGTGAGAGTGTGAGGATTCTGGAAATGTAACTTTTACCAGATTCCGAGATGTTGGCCCGAGGGGCATTTTGGTAATTTACCTAATTTCGCGTATTAGCTTAGAATTTAATTGTAGAATCATTTACTTGAAGTGTTATTTATATTATGAAATTGAATTGAATAGGTTTGGGCCATTTGGAGTCGAGTACTCGTGGCAATAGCGTGGTTTCAGATTGATTTGAGCTGGTTCGAGGTAAGTAGCTTGCCTAACTTTGTGTGGGGGACCTTCCCCTTAGGATTTGGTATTATTATTTATTGAAATGCCTTGTACGTGAGGTGACGAGTGCGTACTTATGCTAATTGTTGAAAACTCGATTTTTCATTAAGTAATTACCAGTATATTTTCTTTCCTGTTTTTATTTCTTGCACTATTAAACCTGTTGTTAGCTTAGGAAAAGCATGTCTAAGTGATTTAATCGCTTTATTTGCTCAAACTGTTTTACTTGAATTCTGCAAAGCATGCTAGGCTAGACTTACTTGTTTGCCTTAATATAGAATTTGACATTTCTGAGTATTTTTATCTCAATGAACTCCTCTTAAAATCCCTCTTGAAAAAGGCTTCCCAAGCTTCTTCCCGTTTGAAATATGGTGAAAAATAGCTAAATTTCGCGAAGGCAAGTATTTATATATTTCTACCCAACGACTTCTGCATCTACGGCCCTTGGACTGCATCTGCGGTCCCGCTTTTGCGGACCAATGGTCGCATCTGCGACTTCTCACTTAAAGCCCAACTTCCGCACCTACGGTTACCTCTTCACATATGCGAGGCTGCTTCTGCGGTCCCTGCTGGCTTCTGCCTTTTCTGTTTTTGCGATCCTTCCGCAACTTCTGCGGCTCCATACCAACAGTCCCACACTCGCAGGTGTGGTTATGACAGAAAACCAACTGAAGCTGCAACCCCAAATTCCAAAATTCTTTCGTCAACCATCCGAAATCATTCCGAGGCCCCCGGGACCTCAACCAAAGGCACAAACAAGTCTAATACTACTGTCCAAACTTATACCAATCCTTAAAACATCTAAAACAACATCGAAACGATGAATCAACCACAGATTCAAGCCTAAAAACTCCAAAACTCTAAAAATACGCTTTTGATCAAAAAGTTTATCAAAATTCGTTCGAATGACATGAAATTTTGCACACACATCACATTCAACACTATGGAGCTACTCCAACTTCTGAAATTCCATTCCGACCCTCGTATCAAAATCTCATTATTGAACCGGAAACTTCAAAATTCAACCTTTCGGCATTTCAACCCTAAATTAGCTACGGACCTCCAAAATACAATCCGAACACGCCCCTAAGCGCGAAATCACCCAATGGAGTTAGCGGAACTATTCTGAGGCCATCTTCATACTATTCTAACTATGGTTAAATTTCCAACACTTAAGCTCTCATTTATGGACTAAGTGTCCAATACTCTCCGAAACTCAAAACCGAACATCCCGACAAATCAAAATAGTAGAAATAAATACAGAAAAAGCAGTTAATAGAGGATCGGGGTATAAATTCTTAAAACGACCGGTCGGGTCGTTACACTGAATTATTGAAGGAATTCAGGATTCGGGCATAAACCTTATATTTGGGCAAGCAAATAATCATAGAATACCTTTTAGCCTTGTAAGCAATGGAAAGCTTAAATACATCTAATTTATTGGATGGATATTTTATTTGAAAGACAAAATGTGTGAATAAAATAATATAGCTCTTTTTATAATTTTATACCCGAAGTTAACCCCAAGCGTGAAAAATCTTATAACCAAAGTGAAGATGCACCTACACAAAGACAACATAATGACCATTTGAAAAAGAACTAAACAAAATAATAAATAGACAAAACTAAAAGAACAAAAGCAAAGAAAACCACCTTCGATTGGTATCTAATACATAAGAAACTAAAGATAATCAACATATAATTAAAAGCAAAGATTTTACTTATATCAATTAAAATCAATTTTATATATCAATCATATAATTTAAACCAAAAATTACATATCAATTAAATTTTTCTACATTGATCTCCAAAGATTTTAGAATACCCTTCCGTATCTTTTTCCCTATTAAAGATAAAATCTTATAACAACGTAAAAAATTAGTTCTTTAATATACCTTATTTTCTCTATAAGGAACAAAAATATTTTTTTAAATTTTGTATTCCAACATCCCAAGAATGTGTGCTGCTTGATGTGACTGCAAGAACGTTCATGAGTCTATCTGCATTATTAAAAAGCGAACATCTAAAAATTAAATAATAGTAGATCAAAGTTAGTCGAATCAAAGAAAAAAATATATAAGTAGGAATTGTCACACCTTCTTTTTCCTACCCCCAAGAGGGTATAAGGGAGTTTTTTCAATTAAAGTGACAATCGAAACATGATTATTTATATTAAATCAGAGTCGCCATTTGGGATAATTTATGGTTTCCTAAGTCACCGATTTTAAATCCCGAAAGGAGGAAAGATTGACTCTGTTTTATAGTCCGCGAATACAGAAATCCGGATAAGGAATTTTGTTAACCCGGGATAAGGTGTTAGGCATTTTCGAGTTCTGTTGTTCTAGCACGGTTGCTCAACTATTATTATTGGCCTATTTATCTGATTTTAAAACACTTTTAAACCTATGCGCTTTTTTTAACTTTATCACCACTTTTAATATTTCAGAAAATTTTAAGATTATTTAAAATACATCGTAAGCCAGGCTACATGAAATGCACCCGCGGTTCACGATACATTCTTTTTAACCTTGTTGGAAATTAGAAGTCGGATCACATGAAATGTACACCCGAATTTATGACCGTGATAATTATATAATTAACGCGCCTAAAGTAAATTACGAAGTTCATTTTTTAATATCTAAGTTAGAAGATTAATAGGGTCCATAAGCGATTTAATTAATACTACACAGCTCAAACTATTTCCTTATGACATCATACATTAACCAAAACCGTCTAAGGATATTTGGGTCTAAACTAAAATTTAATCTAAAAGTTATTCACCAAACCTACACGGGCAAAGTACTTAAATAATTAAAAGTTTGGGGCAGATTCCTGGCTTGCACTAAGCCCAGAAACAATGAGGTCTTGAGAAGGAATTTGGGCTCGAAATGAAGTCCAGAAACGCGGGCGGATTAACAGGAGACCTGGGCCATTTACGCAGCCTAATTGTTTTTTTAGATAAATTCTTAATAGAAAACTTATTTCAATCAGATTATGAGCATGTTGGACAAAACTTAACAATGAAATTGATTTACACTTTGAGCCTAATTCCTCGTGAAAAGTCTTTAATTGTTGAATTAACAAAGCATTAAGAAGAAAAACAAACTAATGTTGAAAATTATTAGGCTCCAAATTGAGCCCATAGCAAAACGAATCCAGCCTTAAACAACAATCCTAAACTTATAATGCATTGACCATTGAAAGCCTTCTGAATCACTGTTACTATCCATTCTAATTACATGATTCTAGATTATGAAACTACTTGTTAATCTCACAATGATTCCAATAAATATGCTATTAATCACAACAAGCAATTCACACGAAGATCAATATTATATCCACATCTATCATCATACTTACAATACAAGAGCTGAACTTTCATCCAAACAAACCTTTGAAAGAAACAATCCCAGATAATTACAGCTACTAAGTATAACAAATTGTTAAACACTCATTAATAAGCTAAAACAACCAAAATATTTAAATCACCCATCTATACTAAGTCCAGCATTGACAGTAATTTAAACAAAACTGAAGCAGTGTAATGAACACTAGAAAAAATGCATTTAGCCAAATGAATAAGAATCTCATTCCAAATCAGCAATTTACAAGTCCATTCTATCACTTCAAGATCATGAATATACCTGGAACAACAAGAAAAAACCAACAGAACTTCAACAAGGAAATCAAAATATCAGCAGCTCTTTAGACAACAGTAAACAAGCAACTATCAACCAGCTACAACCATGCTTGAGCCCAGAAAATAGTAGTGTGTTCAAGCTTCTAAAAACCCCAAAAATATTAAAACCCAGCTGCAATGGAACAATGCTCGAGATTTTTGTGTTTTTTCTAATATTGAAATTCCATGTATTTCAATGTTCTAGGTGCAGAAAAAAATGATACTTGTTATTTTTCAAACGTTTGCTAGCTCTTTTTTAATTTTGATCTCTGCCTTGACAATGAAGGAAGCAAGCCTTATATAAAAATACCTTAGGGCAGCAGAATTGATTTTAAAAATTTACTATTTACCCCTTCCTCAATTTTTTTTTTTTTTTCATTTAAGACCTTAAAATTAAAACCTGTTTGTCAAACTACCCCAATCCCACATTACTGGAAACTTTCTAATTAGTTAGGCAAGATCCTCTCAAGTTAAAATAACCAAAATATCCCTTGACACCCCTGTATTTACCTTTAGGAAATTACCCATGGGTCAAATTAACCCAAGACCCCAAACCAAAATGATCGGGCTTCTTTGAACCGGGTCAGAAATGATCCAAAAACCCAAGGCTGAACTTAAACCAAAACACATGAGCATTTGAAGCTTCAAATTCTGACCCGTACCAAATTAAAACCTAATCAATAGCATAAAAAAACAGACAACTTGATCATCTTTGAATATTAACTCGAAATCTAGAAAATAAAGACAAACGGACAAACAAAGGAAAAAGGACAAAATTAATTCTAATCCGTTTAACAAAATTGTCCAGAATTACCAACAAATTATTGCTATCCGAATTTTTAACTGGTCAAAGAGAAAAAGAAACAAAAAATGGAAAGAACGGGGAAGAGAAGAAAACAAAGAAAGGATAAGAAATGAACAGAGATACCTAAAATAAGTAGACGGACGGTTGGCTTGAACGGACCTCCGGCATTCTCCGATTTGAACCGAAATTGGTATTAATTGCATGTTCTCATTGAGAACAAACAATCAATACAAGTTTCAGGATTAATCGTTCTTCGAAACTTGAAGAATTGAAAGATTTTTTTTTTAAGATTTAAAACTGTCCGGATTTGGTGGGGATTTTGGGAAATGTGGTGGTGGATTAGGAATCAGGGTTGGGTGATAATTGTGTGGTAGGGATTTAGGATCGGTTGGGCCATGCCGCCAGCCGGTGGAGGGTTTGTGATATTGGGACGGCTAGGTCTAGGGGTTCAGTTCAGAGAGATGGGGAAGTGAAAAAGCTTGTTTGGGGGATTGGGGGAGGGGTGTTCCGACAATTATAAGGAAAGGAGAATTGAGTTCTCAGCCATTAGATCATCAAAGATCAACGGTTGGGATGAGACGTCATAAAATGGTATCGCTTTGGGGTGTGAGGTAGGCTTGGACCGGGTTGGAGAGAACGGGGTTTGGGCTTGGAACGGGTTGGGACCGGAATTTGGGATTTGGGATTTATATTTGCCCTAACATCCCTTTTTTAATTTTCATTCTCTTTTGTTCTCTTTGGTTTTTTTGTTTCACTTATTTTCTTTTATTTTTCAATTAATTAAAACAAAAATTAAACTCTGAAATTAAAATAATTTACAAAATTAAGCCAATTATCTACTATAATATTTACAAAATTAATTACTCCTAGATTAAACGAAAAAATTACTAATCTAATATAAAAAGGTTAAAAATGCAAAAGTAAGCTAATTTTTGTGATTTTTATTTTTTAATAAAACAACTAATTTACTTAACCTTAAAATGTAAAAATAAATCTTGAATGCAATGCATGGTATTTTTTGCCATTTTCATGATTTTTAAATTGAAACAAACATGCATAACAATTAATGTAAATTCTCACAAAATCCTATAAAATTGCAAATAATGGGAAAAAATTATTTTCTTAGAGTTTGTGGGAGTAATTCCTATAGGGCAAAAATTACGTGCTCACAACTGCCCCTCTTTGCTTGGAAATACGACGAGTTTTCGTGCAAAGATAAAGTGAGCGGATACGAACAATTTTTGCCCGTTTGAATACTCCGTGGGAAGCATTTTTGAAAAATTTGACCGCACCCTGCTTTTGAGGTTGCCTACATATCCTTGGCTATAAAGGAATTAGGTCAGTGTAGTTCGGGAAGTTTCGATAGCTGGGACTGCCAGGAAGCTGTGATTTCACTGTTGTTGTTGCTCTACTGCTTGCTGAACTCATTATTACACCAAGACAAAATAGAAGAAGCTAGACTAAAATATGATCTATGAATTACAAGAATCCTATCTATATCTTCAAACTTGATCTTGCAGTTTCTGCTGCTCTGTTGACTTGTACTCTCCAGGTGAAATTCCTTTGTTGCTGACTTGAATTGTATTTTGAGGTGCTTTCCCTTTGTTCTCCAAGCGGGAGCTTGATTGCTGAACCTGAACCGTCTTCCTTTGAACATTGCTGATTTTCCTTTGTTCTCCAGGTGGGCGCCTGATTACCAACATTTGAATTATCTTCATTTCCTTCGAAACTTGACTTGTTTTCCCTTTGTTTTCAGGTCGGCGCCTGATTTTTGAACTCGCACCGTCTTCCTTTGGACATTGCTGCTTTCCCTTTATTCTCCAGGTGGGCTCCTGATTACCAACATTTACACGGTTTTTCTTTGAAACTTGAACTGCTTCCCTTTGTTCTCTAGGTGGGTCCTGATTACCAACAGTTGAATTGTTTTCCCTTTGTTCTCCAGTAGGGTGCCTGATTACCAACACTTGCACTATTTTTCCTCGAAACTTGAACTGCTTCCCTTTGTTCTCTAGGTGGGTGCCTGATTGCTGAACTTGAATTGTATTCCTTTCCTCTGAAACTTTACTTGTTTTCCCTTTGTTCTCTAGGTGGACGCTTGATTTCTAGCCCTTGAACTATTTTTCCTTGAAACTACTGCTTTCCCTTTGTTCTCCAGGTGGGTGCCTGATTTCCAACTTGAACTGACTCCTCTGAAACTGCTACTTTCCCTTTTGAGCTGTCCTCCCTTATTTCTCCAGGTGGGTGCCTGATTGCTTGAACATGAATTGCTTTCTATTCTTGAAACTCGCGTTGTCTTCCCTTGTTCTCCAGGTGGGCACCTGATTTCAACAAAACAGACAAAACAAAAGAAATTTTTTTGCCCCAGTTTGGTAGCTGGGCATATCTATGAGTGTTAATTGAATCATGCTACCCAATATCTCTAAGAATTTAAAAGCTAGATCCCATTATCTAGGAGGGTCTTGAAAACTTCAAATTAAATATCATCTTAAGAATGACAACTTTAAAACTAAATTATATTTCCTAAGGTAGGACTTATGCTAAATCTTGTTATCTATGAAGGTCTTAAAACTAAATCCCATTATCCAGGAGGGTCCTAAAAATTTTAAATTGAATCTCATCCTAAGAATGAAAACTTCAAAGCCAACTTATATTTCCTCAAGGTAGAGCTTAGCTAGATCTTGTTGCTCATGAATGTTTTGAATTTTAACTAGGTCCCATTGTCTAGGAGGGTCCTGAGAACTTCAAATTAAATCTCATTATCCATGCGGGTCCTGAGAATTTATGGTCGAACCTGTCCAGTACATGCTTTCCCCATGGAGGATTCCTTGGAAAAAATGAAATTTCCTGCCCCTGTTTTAATCAAAGAAAATTTTATCAGTTTAAAAATGTGGTGGTTAGCTTGCGGCATTTTTGTTTGAGGTGGCCCTTTCATTGTCGTTCTTTGCTTTGACTGGCTGCCTTGAACTTGCCAAGAATTGTTTGACTTTCTGCCTGACTCTCAAATGTAGGACCCTGGATGACCCGAGTGCTCTACACCCAAACTGTTGTTTTACATTTCTGACCCTTCTACCCGAACCTCTATATCTCCCACAAAATTACTAAACCATTCGACCAATGGAACTTTCACTAACACCTTATTTCCCACTTTACATTATGTTATCTCTAGTATGTTTTGGCTTCACTTTGCTTTGTGCAATTTGGAAGTTGGTAGTAAGCTTTGAAATCCTTTCTTTCTTGCTTAAATAAAGCTAACATTTGGAAAACATTAGAGAAATAAACCCAAAAGAAATGAAATGCAATGACTTCGAGAGTTAGGAATAAAGAAGAAAATCCAAATTTTGATGACTGTTTGAGGGAGAAAAGGGAAAGAGACTTATCTGAGTGGAGCAGCTGGTACCAATGATCATGACATGCATTTCGAATTAATCAACCCAGCCTATTTAACCAATCAAATTGCAATTATCCCACTTTATCCCCCGAGATCTCCATAACCAAATCTCTTTACCAAGTTATAGACCTTGTTTGGCTTGCAGTGCCCTGAAGGGTTTTCACTAACAAACCTCTCTCATTTGCTCATATCTCAACTCACTGTCGTCCTAAGATGACCGTAAGGGTTTTCACCAATAAGACTCCCTCATTTTAGTTTTTCTCATCTTTCCATCACCTTACGGTGCCTGTGAGGATTTTCACCAATAAGACTCTTTCACTTTTCATTTTTCCCCCTCCGCCCGGAGTGTTGCCCCTGATATGAATCACATCACTACTTGTTCGACTTGGCATCTCTCGAAAACTGATCAAAAGGTCTTTCTTTGGACCGTAATATGGGCTTTGGGATAGTGTTAGAAAGAAAGGGTATCACTAAGGCTCAAAATATCTTGAATGAGTTCAAAATTACAACTTTCAGAATCAGATCTCTTATGAAAACCACAACTTCTGCCCCAATTTCTTTGCTTGGGGACTTTTGAATTTTTATTTTGATGGGAATGAACCGTGAGGCTGCATACGTATCCTTAAAAGTAATCAGGTCGAACGTAGTTCATGACGTAAGAATTACTTTGTTGTTGTTACTTTCCTCTTTTCTTTTTCTTTCCCTTTCTTTCTTCTTTTTCTCTTCTTCTTTTTTTTCTTTTTTTTTTCATTCTTTTCTTTCTCTTTTTCTCTTATCTTTTTTTTCTTTTCTTGTTCCTTTTTTTTCACTTACCTTTTGCGTTCGTGTTTTCGAATTTTGCCATTGATTCCAAAATAGGGGTATGAAAGGAAATAAATAAGGCTCAAAGGGGTGTCAATGGATAAAGTGTTTTGATAGCAGAATAAAATGTCTTCGTCATTCCAATCTTCAAAATATGCCAAGTACAAACAACAATTTAAACAAACCAAAGAAATCATACATAATATCTTTTGACTGCGTCAGAATTGATAGCCATATCTACACATTTGCCTTCTATATCCGTTAAATACAAAGCACCATTGGAAATATTCATGTTATGATGAGTGACCCCTGCCAATTTGGGGCGAACTTGCCTTTTGCTTTAGCCTGATGTGGAAGGATGCGTTTCAATACTTGCTAACTCACTTCAAATTTTCGGGGATGCACCTTCTTATTGTATGCTCTTGCCATTCTCTTTTGATACACTTGTCCATGACACACTACTGCCAATCTCTTCTCATAAATCAAACTTAATTGCTCCATACGGGTCTTGACCCACTCATCATCGTCAATCTTGGCTTTAGCAACAATCCAAAGGGATGGAATTTGAACTTCTGCGGCTATCACTACCTCAGTGCCATACACCAATAAATAAGGAGTTGTACCTACTGAAGTGCGAACAGTAGTGCGATAACCTAGCAAAGCAAAATGCAACTTCTCATGCCATTGCCTGGACCCTTGTACCATTTTCTGAAGTATCTTCTTTATATTCTTGTTGGCTGCCTCGACTGCTCCATTCGCCTTGGGGCGGTATGGGGTGGAATTTCTATATGTAATCTTAAACTCTTGACACACTTCTTTCATCATATGACTATTAAGATTAGCGCCAGTATCTGTGATGACCACCTTTGGTATCCCAAACCGACAAATGATATTTGAATGAACAAAATCGACCACTGCCTTCTTGGTCACAGATTTGAAAGTTTTAGCTTCAACCCACTTAGTGAAATAGTCAATGGCCACCAGGATGAACCTGTGTCCATTGGATGTTGTTGGCTCAATTGGTCAGATGACATACATACCCCAAGCAACAAAGGCCATGGTGCGGACATTGTGTGTAATTCAGATGGCAGAGAATGAATCAAATCTCTGTGTAGTTGGCACTGATGACACTTGCGCACAAAACTAATGCAATCTCGCTCCATGGTGAGCCAATAATAACATGCTTGGAGAATTTTCTTTGCCAGCACATATCCGCTCATATGTGATCCGCAGACTCCTGAATGTACCTCAGTCATGATAGTCGTCCCTTTCTTTGCATCGATGCCCCTCAACAACCCAAGATCTGGAGTTCTTTTGTACAAGACTCCCCCGCTCAAGAAAAATCCACTAGCCAAATGCCGAATCGTTCTCTTTTGATCACCTGTGTCTTGTATCGGATATACCCGCATCCTGATATACTCCCTAATGTCATGGAACCACGGTTCATTATCGAGTTCTTCCTCAACCACATAACAGTAGGCATGTTGATCACGAACTTGAATATGTAGAGGGTTAACATAAGCTTTGTTCGGATGGTGAAACATTGATGCCAAGGTAGCCGAAGCATCAGCAACCTCATTATGGATCCTTGGAATATGCCTGAATTCTACTTATTTGAACCGCTGACAAAGATCCTGCACACATTGCTGATATGGTATGAGTTTCAAATCTCGGGTCTCCTATTCTCCATGAATCTGATGCACTAACAAATCTGAATCTCCCAAAACTAGCACTTCATGGACTCCCATGTCCACAACTAACTTAATCCCAGAATGCATGCCTCGTACTCAGCTATGTTGTTGGTACAGTAAAAACTAAGTTGGGCCGTAATAGGGTAGTGATGCCCTATTTCATAAATAAGCATTGCCCCTATCCCGACACCTTTCATGTTAGCGGTTCCATCAAAGAAAAGTTTTCCACCTGGTTTTTCAACCTGCTCCACCTCATCAATATGCATCACTTCTTCATCGGGAAAATAAGTTCTCAATGGTTCATACTCTTCATCGACCAGGTTCTCGGCCAAATGATCGGCTAATGCTTGGGCTTTCATCGCTTTCTGAGTCACATAAATAATGTCAAACTCTGTGAGCAAAATCTGCCACTTTGTAAGTCTTCCCATGGGCATAGGCTTCTGAAAGATATACTTTAGAGGATCCAGGCGAGAAATGAGGTAAGTGGTATAGGATTACAAATAATGCTTTAACTTTTGTGCTACCCAAGTCAGGGCGCAACATGTCCTCTCAAGGGGAGTATACTTAAACCTCAAAATATGTGAATTTCTTCCTGAGATAGTAATTGGCTTGCTCTTTCCTGCCAGTGATGTCATGATGACCCAACACACAACCAAATGAATTATCCAAGACCGTCAAACACAGAATCAAAGGTCTCTCGGGTTCTGGCAGGCCCAACATAGGTGGGTTCGATAAATACTCTTTTATCTTATCGAAGGCTTCCTGACACTCATTGATCCATTTGACCGCATCATCGTTCTTTAGCAACTTGAAGATGTGCTCACAAGTTGTCGTGAGCTGAGAAATAAACCTGCTGATGTAGTTTAGCCTCCCTAACAAACTCATCACCTCTGTCTTATTCTTTGGCGGTGGCAATTCCTGAATAGCTTTAATCTTTGACGGATCCAATTCAATGCCATGCTGACTGATTGTGAATCTCAACAATTTCCCCGATGGAACATCAAATGCGCACTTTGCAGGATTGAGCTTAAGATTGTATCTGCGGAGCCTTTGGAAAAACCTTCTAAAATCTTTGACATGGTCAGATTGCTTCCTGAACTTTATGATCACATCATCCACGTAAACCTCAATCTCCTTGTGTATCATGTCATGGAATATGGTTGTCATTGCCCTCATATAAGTTGGCCCAACATTTTTCAAACCAAAAGGCATGACCCGGTAGCAGTATGTTCCCTACGGCGTGATAAATGTCGTCTATTACACATCTTCCTCATCCATTAAAATCTGATGATACCCCGTATAGCAATCCACGAAAGACCCAATATCAAGCTTGGCACAATTATTTATTAGAATGTGGATATTTGGCAGTGGAAGTTGTCCTTCAGACTTTCCTTGTTGAGATCACGGTAATCAACACACACTCTAGTCTTACCATTTTTCTTCAACACAAGCACAACGTTTGCTAACCACGTGGGATACCGCGTGACTCAAATGACTTTTGCATCAAGCTGCTTTGTGACTTCTTCTTTAATCTCACACTCATGTCAGTTTTGAACTTTCTCCACTTCTGCTTAATGGGAGGGAATGCTAGATAAAATGGCAATTTGTGGACCACCAAATTGGTACTCAAGCCTAGCATGTCATCATACGACCATGCAAAAATATCCTTATACTCGAACAATGCCATAATTATTTCTTCCCTTATTTGCGGTTCAAGATGGACACTTATCTTAGTTTCTCTAACATTATCTGGATCCCCTAGATTGATTGTTTCCATTTCATTTAGATTAGGCTTTGGTTTTTCTTCAAAAATGACTTAATTCTTTACTAATCTCTTCAAAGGCCTCATCCTCATCATATTTTGATTCATCATCATACTCTATTTCTTGGATTATTATTTCAGAATTAGATTGACTTTTAAGACTGGGCCGAAAATTCCTTATGCATGTCATGTCATTGAAACTAGCATAAAAAGAACTGTAGAGAGAAGAAAAGAAAACAAAAAATAAAACTATCAGGAGTGATGGAAAGGGAAATTGCATTTCATTAAAATAAAGGATAACATGGTGTGTACATCAACAAGCAGAAAATAAAAGTCTGGGTCACAACCCTGGAATGACCCAGATAGAAAGGAAAACAAAACAAACTACCAAGACTCCTTTCGAGTAGGGAGAGGAGTAGTCTTCCAATTGTTATGTTTTACATTCGGCCCGACGAACTGCACATCCGCTTTGCTAGAACCTTCTCCGACTTCCACCATGTTCACATCATCAAAAAAACCTCTGGAACCTTTCAATTAAATCCTCATTGATGTCAACCACAGAACTTGGAATTGTCGTCACCGGACATTTCCTGGCACCGAGCTTGACAAAAGACCTTGAGAGATGCAGATCGGGCTTTGGAAGTGCCCACACCTTATGTTTCAACCTTTTAGCCCTTTTCACATCTGCCACTGTAGGTTTGAATCCAAGACCAAATGTACCCAAATTTTCAGGGAGGGACACTGGCTGTATGATACCCTATAAAGATGCACCCAGACCTTTACCGGGCATAAAGCCATTTTTCAGCATTTCAGAGGCCACCATGACTGATTCGGAGATTATCTTTGGACTCGGAATACATTTCCCTGCTGGAACCTTCTCGACCGACACGATTTCAAAAACTTGATAGAACCAAGGGCCTTTGTCATCTTCAGCCTCAATGAATGGGATAGAGGCATCACTGTGAGCACACAAATTATCCTCACTGTGCACGACGATCTCCTGTCTATTCCATTCGAACTTGACCATCTGGTGCAAAGTGGACGAGACTGCTTTGGCGGCATGAATTCAAGGTCGACCCAACAACAAATTGTAAGAGATGGCTACGTCCAGCGCCTGGAACTCCATGGTGAATTCCACTGGTCCTATTGTTAATTCAAGCACTATATCACTAACTAAGTCTTTCCCTCCACCTTCAAAACCTTGGACGCATATGTTATTCTTGTGAATCGTCTCATCAACTTTTAACTTGTTTAGAGTAGAGAAAGGGCAGATGTTTGCACTGGAACCATTGTCAACTAATACCCTGGTAACCATAGAATCTTCACATTTTACCATAAGATAGAGAGCTTTGTTGTGTTCAGTACCTTCCACAGGCAACTCGTCATCAGAGAATGTGACCCTGTTCATCTCAAATATTGTTTTGGCGATCTTTTCCAGATGGTTCACTAAAATTTTGTCGGGGACATGAGCCTCGTTTAGAATTTTCGTCACGCCCTGACGATGCTCGTCTGAATGGATCAGCAATGATAGTAAGGAAATCTGAGCAGGCGTCTTTCTTAACTACTCCACGATGGAATAATCTTGTACCTTCATTTTCCTCAAGAACTCCTCTGCCTCTTCTTCAGTCACTACTTTCTTTACTAGGACTAGATTATCTCTGGATGTTTTAGCTTTCCTTAATTCTTCTGGGGCAAATCATCTCCCCAAACGAGTTAATCCCTAGGCCTCATTGACTTCTTCTTTCACTTCCTTCCCCTTATATGTTACTATCACCAGTTCATAGTTCCATGGGATAGCCTTGTTGATTACCGGCAACTGGGTTACAGGCTTGATGATAACAGGGTCCGTACGGGCACCCTCTACAATTATGACAGGCTTGTTTTCCTACCCTGGCACGACCATTTTTGACTTTTCTTACTTTAATACAACGTCACTTGGAGATCCTTTCTTAACTACCACAGATGGCTCACCATTTGTCATGCTCAACTTGCTCACTGATCCTTCAACTGTTGTTTCTTCGACTGACTTGACCTCACTGGACCGAATCACCATGACGTACTGTGAAGGCTTCTTGGGCTCCCCTCCCCCTTGTGTACTATCTCAATCGTGTTCGTTTCCTGATGGGTTGGCAATAGTTTCTGGTTGATGTTGGGTGCCTCTGGGGTTTGGACTTCAATCCAGTTTGTGTCAATGAGCTCCTGGATGGCATTTTTCAAGTGCCAACACTTCTCTGTATCATGCCCCGGAGTACCAGAACAATATTCACAACTTATAGAGTAATCAAGATTCTTTGGAGGAGGGTTTGGCAATTTCGACTCAATTGGCCTCAACATATCCAACTGCCTCAATCTATGGAATAAACTGGTATAAGACTCCTCCAATAGGGTGAAGGTTTTCTTCCGCTGCAACCTCTCATTTTTGAATGTTGTATTGGGCCGGAGACCTAGGCCGGCAGGGTTTTGGTAGGCTCGTGGGGGTGGGTAAGCATTTTGTGGAGATGGGTAGGTGTTTTGTGGGGCTGGGGCACACCATTGTGAGTAGGCAGGAGGTTGAGTATATGTCTGGGCGTGGTGGACAGAAATGTGAGGGTCTGGTAATGAGAAGTAATACTGGGGTGGATTCTATAGGGTTTGAGTGTAGGTTCGGTGATATAGTCAAGGCTGGGTCTATTGGTGTGACGGGCCCCTGGGTCTAAACTATGATCCTGAATCAACTGTTGCCACGTCTTTTTTTTTCAATCACTCCCCTAGTGCCGTTCTGAATGGCTTGGGTAGTTGCCTTGATAGCCGAGTAACTCATGATTTTGCTTGACTTAAGCCATTATTCCACCATGCCACCCATATTCACTATCTCGTTGAAAGATTTGCCTATGGCCGATATCAGATGGCCAAAGTAAGTAGGCTCCAGAGCCTGCATAAAGTACTCCACCATTTCGCTCTTCTCCATCGGGGGATTAATTCTTGATGCTTGTTCTCTCCAGCGAAAACCATATTCTCTAAAACTTTCACTAGGCTTCTTCTCAATCTTAGTTAAAGACAAATGGTCTGGAACAATCTCGATGTTGTACTGGAAATAACGAGCGAATGCTTGGGCTAAATCATCCCAGGTATACCACTCCAATGCTGAGCCACTCAGACTCTGGCTAAAGTATGCCATCAATAGCTCATCTTTCCGGCCAACTCCTCTCATTTTACTGTAGAATCCCCTTAAGTGGGCCATCGGGTCTCCGTGCCCGTCATACAAATCAAACTTCCACATCTTAAATCCCATAGGAAACTAAACATTGGGGAATAGATACAAATCTTTGTAGGCTACGCTCACCTGGCCTCCCAATCCCTGCATGTTTCTGAACGATTGTTTCAGGCTTCTAACCTTTCTGAACATCTCCTCCTACTCTGGGTTTTTAGGTGATTTCTTAGTCACGACTGGGAGGTCAAAACGAGGAGTGTAGGAGTAGTGTTCTGGGGCCTTGAAAGTAGGCTCCAAGGGATAGTTCTGGTTATCCTAGGTTTGGAATAAAGACTCACTAGAGGATCGATGGAGTATGGCAGGTGGGGGAGCCACGAAAACAGGGGTGGCTGGTAGAGGAGGGTATAGGATTGGTTTGGGTGGTGGTGCTTGTGGGGTTTGGGAAGTGGTGCCTTGGTAGTGGTGGTAAATGGGGAAGCCTGGAGATGAATCAATAGTGGGAGGTTCTTGGGACTGAGCCAGCAGCGGAACGAAAGTCGGGTTGGTAGGGTATGATGGTGGTGGGTGCCCTTTCATCCACGCTTGGTAAATCTCTGCCATCTGGTGTTTCAACTTATGTAGCTCCTCTTTCAGATTAACATCAAACTTTTCCCCCTCCCTTGATGGATCTATAACACTTGCATCCAGTTCTTGGCCAACCATGATTAACTTGTCTTTGGACTTGGTATTGTATAGGTGAGTTGCCAGAATGCCAAACAAACTAACCACCTGCCTGTACTTGATGAAAAAAAGAAAACTCATTAGCGATTAGAGCTTAACAGATAGGCAACCACGCGTTGGGGATGCAATGCACCTAAGTAGTTAACCATTTCTATTATGCATTTGACCGGCTGCTTGCATCATCCCGGCTTTCCCTAATTTCCATTTTGCAACTTCTGTCTTTTTCATTCCTGCCTTTCTTTACTTGTCTCCCTTTGTTTTTTATTCTCTCATTTTTTTCTCTTTTGTTTTGCCATTATTTCTTTCCACAGTTTTCTTGTTTTCTCTCTCTCTCTCTCCCTCTCTTCTTTTTTCTTCTTTTCTTTTTTTCTCTTTATCGTTTTTATTCTTTTCATTTCACGGTTATGATAGAATCCTATAGGGATTGCCTATGTATCATGACGCCGCATGAATTAGACCAAGCGTAGTTCTGGGAATAAGTGTAAGATAAAAAATAAACAAAACAAACATTTTTTGGGGTTTTTAAATTTTCATAAAAATAAAAAACAAAATATCTCGATTACAACGACTTCTTCTACAGATTTTAATCATAAAAACTAACAGACTCGGAAAGGGGAACTAACAGACTCCAACAGAAAAATGAAAATACAGACTTGAAAAAGGACTAATAGACTTTGGACGAAAGGTGAAAATACAGACTCGAATGAAAATCATGAATACATAAGTGCCTCAATTGCTCCAGGGGCCCGTGGGACATCGGTCGGTCTTGTAATGGGCCTATGCGCAAGATCGACTTGAAGACGCTCCAGTTCACTTATTATTTGGCGAAAAAACGTCATTACCGCGACAAAGAATGTGGTTCTAGTCTTGTCTTCAGATTCATGGCACTTCATGACGATGTAGTCAGCAATTGCTCTAACCCTCTCCTTGATGATAACCTTTTCTTGGAGCAAACGCCCTATTTGGTGAGACCTAGCTTCTAGCACCTGGGCATCATGATGGTTTTGACCCTGCAACTGTTGCATATATTCCTCTAGCTGGGACATTAATGCGTATCAATGTTCCCTTTCTGCTTTAAAGTTCTTAGCTTGTTTGGCCATCTCATTGTTGAGGGTAGTTAGCCTTTTCTCCAAATTTGTGATTGTTCCCTCATATTTCTTTTTCAACTGCCGTACAAACTCCGTCTGTCCCTCTGCGTTCTTTGTCAGCTGTGACCGGGCTCTCGCCAGATTACCCTCAGATTTTTCCAAATCATCCTCACACTTGGCTATTTTCCCCCTAAGGCCACTTATGAGTCTTACATCCTTTCGGCTCCTTTCCTGATTCTCGACAACTATTTTCATCTTTTGGATCTGCGCTCGAATGGCCTTGTTTTCTAGAGCCAATTTCTTCTTCTCCCCTTCATCAGCAGCGGCCTGTACACTTTTGTCAAATTTAAGATCCTAGATTTTTCCCTCCAATTTGCTTATTGTGGCCCTGTAGCTTGTCTCTTTTGCCAACCAAACCCATTACTCCTGCGCTCCATCAATGAATTGTTGGACATGGGGCCTTTTGGTGGGCCGTTCGGGCTCTTGATGGACTTGAGACCTTTTACCGTACCAAGTTGTGTAACTAGGCTCCAACTCGCCTCCGGACAGGTCCCGTACCAGTGTCTTTGTCTCTAAGAACCTGCAATGATACCAAATTCGACGCACCCTTTTCTTCTGGGAAAGCAGCTTTTTGCCCCAGTTCGATGACCTACCGACTCAAGTCCTCATCATGCGGAATAGTTTGGTACCTGCCTAGATGGCGTAGAACTCTGTGCGGGGCATAAGGTTGAATTCTCCGGAGACCCATTAATAGAAGAAAACATACTTCGCCTGACATGTAAATGACTTTATTGACCGGGAGCCACCCGAATGTCCACTCAATTTTGTCTGTGGTCAGGGAGCTCAAATGTGCAAACCATGCTTCTGTACCATCCGAAAAATCATATCCCTCCACCCGGCTTTCATGTTTTTTGATGCATTTAAGACCAGTCATACCGCAATTCATGTACCCCAGACGGTGGCAAAGGTGTTCCTCTATCCAGAGTTGTAGAAGCATATTGCACCCCTCAAAAACCTTTCCTCCTTCTCGGTAAACAGTTAGAGCTCGGTAAATCTCCGTCAAGATCATCAGTACAATAGTGCCATTTGCCTTTTTAGTCATGAAGTCGGCTATCCCCACAAGCCCCAATTCTATGTTTCCATAATTTCTTGGGTAAATCAAAACACCCAGGAATGCCACTATAAAAGTCAGTCCCCGCCGAGCTTCCCACTTATCTTTGTTCCCCAAATGAGTAAGACTGGTGTCTGGCATCTCAAAACTGCTGGGATTCCTGTAATGTCAGTACAAGAAGTAGAATGTGCTGAATCCTTTAGCCAAATTTCCATCTTGAACTTCCCGACTAATGCTTAGAAGGTCCAAAAACTTATGAGGAGTCACTGTTCTAGGTGCCACCGGTTATTGATTTCGGAGATTCCCACTAAAACCAGCGTAGCCCGCTACTTCTTCAAGCGTAGGGGTTAGATCAAAATCAGTAAAATAGAACATATTATGCACTGGGTCCCAGAAGGGTATCAAAGCCACAATAATATCCTTCCTCGGCTTAATCTTCAGGAGACCAACAAGACCGAATAGAGCTTTAATCATAGTTTCTCTACTGACTTCCCCTAAATCACTCCACCACATGTGGAGTTCTAACGGGATTTTCTCGAGGACTGTAAAAAGTTCATTTTCAATCATGCTGATCATGCACATTTATTTAAAGTGATTGATTAAAAGACTATGATTTACTTTGACTCAAGAGCAATACACCAATTTTCACAAAATTTAAAACAAAAACACTTTTGCATATACAGCCCTTCAGCACCTCAAGGAAGAACATTTTAGGGTTGTGTTTGTTAATCAACCAAGATTTGAAAAAGGATCCTAGGTGGCTATTCTTGCAGAAATAGCCTTTCGGTGTCCTTTTGAGGCAATTTGGCTATTTTGGACAAGAACGGCGTCACCTAATATACTTATGACAAAATAACGACACATCATATTTTTTGGGTTATTTTTGCAAAAAAAAAAAGAATTGGACCCGATGAGGGTTGCCTATGTATCCCATATCCAATGAGAATCAAACATGTGTAGTTTGGCCAATTTTGACGCAACAGAAAACATGAACATTTGAAAAAAAAATTTGTTTTGAAAATCTTGACAGAGTTTTGGGGTATTTTGTACAACAGGTTTTTTCACCGGCGAGTAATTTCCTCTCTATCACCTTAATTTGTTTTTTCTCAAAGTTTCCCTATTCTAAAAACCGGTCAACATGCAATCCGAGTCAAATAAATGCGCAAGTAGAAAGTAAAATGCATCAGGATGGTCTTTTGATTTTTGGTGCACCTGTCCTAGACGGACCCAACACCTGTGTTCAGTCCCCAAAGTTAAAATGCACATGATGCAAACAAGCGTTCCTACTAGGGATCCGACATGAGACTATGTTATACTAGGTTAAAAATCCTGGGTTTATTTATTCTAGACATGGCTTACCCGAGTGGACAGCTCGAGCCGGGGAGAGGGGGGCAGCGTACCGGGAATACAGAAGCTTCATCGGCTTTGCAACTTGTCCGAACCTCGTTCTAAAATTGGGATATGACTCTAATAGAAAAGAAGTCACACGAAGTGCACACTTCTCAGATGATTTAGAAGACTCAGAGAGAAGAGGGTTTTGTAACAATTTATATACTATTCAACAATATCAAAGCTGTAAAAGAAAAGCGGCATTTAGCACATTAGGTTCAAACATGTAAAAAAATCAGATAATAAATAAAGGCAATTATAACAGATATTCTAAGCTCGAATTCTGAATCCTGAACCAGAAGTTCTGGGTTCTTATCCCCAGCAGAGTCGCCAGAGCTGTCACACCTCCTTTTTCCTACCACCGAGAGGGTATAAGGGAGTTTTTTCAATTAAAGTGACAATCAAAATGAGATTATTTATATTAAATCAGAGTCACCACTTGGGATAATTTATGGTGTCCCAAGTCACCTGTTTTAAATCCCGAATCAAGGAAAGATTGACTCTGTTTTATAGTCCGCGAACACAGAAATTCGGGTAAGGAATTCTGTTAACCCGGGAGAAGGTGTTAGGCATTCCCGGGTTTCGTGGTTCTAGCACGGTCTCTCAACTATTATTATTGGCTATTTATTTGATTTTAAAATACTTTTAAACCTATGTGCTTTTTTAACTTTATCACCGCTTTTAATATTTCAGAAAATTTCAAGGTTATTTAAAACACATCATAATCCACGCTACATAAAATGCACCCACGGTTCATGACACATTCTATTTAACCTTGTTGGAAATTAGAAGACGGGTCACATGAAATGTACACCCGGATTTATGACCGTGATAATTATATAATTAACGCACCTAAAGTAAACTACGAAGTTCATTTTTTAATATCTAAGTTAGAAAATTAATGAGGGCCATAAGTGATTTAATTAATACGACATACCTCAAACCTTTTCCTTATGACATCATACATTAACCAAAACCGTCTAAAGATATTTGGGTCTAAATTGAAATTCAATCTAAAAGTTATTCACCAAACCAGCACGGGCAACGTACTTAAATAATTAAAAGTTTGGGGCAGATTCCAGGCTTGCATTAAGCCCAGAAACGATGAGGTCTTGAGAGGGAATTTGCGCTCGAAATGAAGCCCAGAAATGCGGGCGGATTAACAGGAGACATGAGCCATTTACGCAGCCCAGTTGTTTTTGTACACAAATTCTTAATAGAAAACTCATTTCAATCAGATTATGAGCATGATGGACAAAACTCAACAATCAAATTCCATTTGCACTTTGAGCCTAATTCCTCATGAAAAGTTTTTTATTGTTGAATTAACAAAGCATTAAGAAGAAAAAAAACTAATGCTAAAGATTATTGGGTTCCAAATTGAGCCCATCGCAAAACCAATCCAGCCTTAAACAATAATCCTAAACTTGTAATGCATGACCATTGAAAGCCTTTTGAATCACGGTTACTATCCATTCTAACAACATGATTCTAGATTATGAAACTACTTATTAATGTCACAATGATTCCAATAAACATGCTATTAATCACAACAAGAGATCAACTTCTGCAATTCACTCGAAGATCAACATTATATCCACATATATCATCATACTTACAATACAAGAGCTGAACTTTCATCCAAACAAACCTTTGAAAGAAACAATCCTAAATAATTACAGCTACTAAGTGTAACAAATTGTTAAACACTCATTAATAAGCTAAAACAATCAAAATGTTTAAATCACCCATCTATACTAAGTCCAGCATTGACAGTAATTTAAACAAAGCCGAAGCAGTGTAATGAACACTAGAAAAATGCATTTAGCCAAATGAATAAGAATCGCAGTCCAAATCAATAATTTACAAGTCCATTCTATCACTTCATGATCATGAATATACCCGGAACAACAAGAAAAAACCAACAGAACTTCAGCAAGGAAATCGAAATATCAACAGCACTTTAGACAATAGTAAACAAGCAACTATCAACCAGCTACAACCATGCTTGAGCCCAAAAAATAGTAGTGTGTTTAAGCTTCTAAAAATCCCAAAATGTGAAAACCCAGCTGCAATGGAACAATGCTCGAGTTTTTTGTATTTTTTCTAATATTGAAACTCTATGTATTTCAATGTTCTAGGTGCAGAAAAAATGGTACTTGTTATTTTTTTCAGCCGTTTACAAGCTCTTTTTTTAATTCTGATCTCTGGCTTGACAATGAAGGAAGCAAGCTTTATATAAATATACCTTAGGGCAGAAGAATTGATTTTAAAAATGTACCATTTACCCCTCCCCCAATTTTCTTTTTTCATTTCAGACCCTGAAATTAAAACCTATTTATCAAACTACCCCAATCCCACCTTCCTGGAAACTTCTTAATTAGTTAGGCAAGATTCCCTCAAGTTAAAATAACCAAAATATTCCTTGATACCCCTATATTTACCTTCAGGAAATCACCCATGGGTTAAATTAACTCAAGACCCCAAACCAAACTGACTGAGCTTCTTTGAACCGGGTCAGAGATGACCCAAAAACCCAAGGCTGAACTTAAACCAAACCACATGAGCATTTGAAGCTTCAAATTCTAACCCATACCAAACTAAAAACCTAATCGATAGCATAAAAAATAGACTACTTGATCATCTTTGAATATTAACTCAAAATCTAGAAAATAAAGACAAACAGACAAACAAAGGAAAAAGGACAAAATTAATTCTAATCTGTTTAACAAAATTGTCCAGAATTACTAAAAAATTATTGCTATTCGAATTATTTTAACCGGTCAAAGAGAAAAAGAAACAAAAAATGGAAAGAACGGGGAAGAGAAGAAAACAAAGAAAGGATAAGAAATGAACAGAGATACCTAAAATAAGTAGATGGACTGTTGGCTTGAACAGGCCTCCGACATTCTCCAATTTGAACCAAAATTGGTATTAATCGCATGTTCTCATTGAGAACAAATGATCAATACAAGTTTCAGGCTTAATCGTTCTTGGAAACTTGAAGAATTGGATGATTTTTTCTTTTTTTTAGATCTAAACCTGTTCGGATTTGGTGGGAATTTTGGGAGCTATAGTGGTGGATTAGGAATCAGGGGTGGGTGGTGATTGTGTGGTAGGGATTTGGGGTCTTTTGGGCCACGCCGCCGACCGGTGAAGGGTTTGAGATATTGGGGTGCCTAGGTCTAGGGTTTGAGTTCAGAGAGATGGGAAAGTGAAGAAGCTTGTTTGGGGGATTGGGTGTGGGGGGTATGGGGGTCTCTCCGACATATATAAGGGAGGGGAGAAATGAGTTCCCAGCCGTTAGATCATCAAAGATCAACGGTTGGGATTGAAACGTCTTAAAACGGCGTCGCTTTGGGGTGTGAGGCAGGCTTGGACTGGGTTGGGGAGAACGAGGTTTGGGCTTGGAACGGGTTGGGGCAGGGATTTGGGATTGGGCTTTATATTTGGCCGTAATAGCCCTTTTCTAATTTTCATTCTCTTTTGTTTTCTTTGTTTTTTTTGCTTCACTTATTTTCTTTCCCTTTTCAATTAATTAAAACAAAAATTAAACTCTGAAATTAAAATAATTTACAAATTAAGCCAATTATTTACTATAATATTCACAAAATTAATTACTCCTAGATTAAACGAAGAAATTACTAATCTAAAATTAAAAGGTTAAAAATGCAAAAGTAAGCCAATTTTTGTAATTTTTATTTTTTAATAAAACAACTAATTTACTAATTAACCCTAAAATATAAAAATAAATCTTGAATGCAATGCATGGTATTTTTCGCATTTTCATGATTTTTAAATAGAATCAAACATGCACAGAAATGCAAACAATTAACGCAAATTCTCACAAAATCTTATAAAATTGCAAATAATGGGAAAAAAATTATTTTCTTAGAGTTTATGGGAGTAATTCCTATAGGGAAAAAATTACGTGCTCACAGGAACAACATGCATGCTCACCAACGAGGATGCAATCATCTCTGTATCTATGTAAATCTGCAAATACATAATCCTTGTCACGACCATAAATTCGGACCCGGTCATGATGACGCCTATCGTGAAATAAGGCCAGCCGGGCAAAAACCCCCAATCCATTTATACAGTTATAATAATTCAAATTAAGTCGATAATAAGTGATAAACCCAAAAATACAGTGAAATAGAACAAGTGCGGAAATAAACACAGCCCGACATCGGGGTGTCACCAGTCATGAGCATCAAAACATCTGTCTAAGAGTATGAAATAGACAACACAGTCTAATAAAGAACTAATACAATGGAAAGTAAGATAAGAGGGAGAAGCACTGGGATGCGAACGTCGAACAACTACCTAGTGAACTCTGAACAGTCTGTTGGAAGCAATCAGCCCTCGCTAGCGGAATCCGAGGTTCCTGAATCTGTACACAGGTACAGGAGTAATGTGAGTATGCCAACTCAGTGAGTAATAAAAGTAAAGGCAACTGAGCGATAAGAAAACATGTAAAACACAGCAAAATGCTACAAAGAGGCAGTGTAAAACCAATAAAATGCAATAAAATAGTGAAAACTTGTAAAAATCCTTAGTTCAGTATAAGCTTCTTTAAAACATCTTTTAACAGTTAAACGACTGAATGAAAAGCAGTAAGAACAGATAAACACATAAAACCAGCCCCTCGGGCAAAGTACCAACAGAATAAGCCCTTCGGGCTGTCTCACAATCACTTGTATCAGCCCCTCGGGCAATAGCATGGAACAACATCAGCCCCTCGGGCTATAACACATCTCATACTGGGTACCTGCACTCACTAGGGGTATACAGACTCAGGGAGGGGCCCCTTAAGACCCAAGAACAATAACAAGCCGTCTCCTGGCATAATAAACATGCTCTCGGCCTCATATCAAGCCTCCTTGTGGCGTACAACTCAGGCCCCCGACCTCATAATCATGAATCGGCACAATATCGATGCGACGCGCAACCCAGTCCCATATTTACCTCACAACACAGGCCCTCGGCCCTATTCAGTTAGAAATCTCTTAAAGCCACTCGGAGACAGTAAAATATGATGCTTAGCCCAAAATATCAATTAAAATGTCATAACAGACTAAATATGGCTAAGTTATGAAAACAGTAGAATATAGCATGACTGAGTACAAATATTAAGTCAAAACAGTGAGGAGTAGTAGTAAAAATCCCCTAAGGGTCCAAGACAGTTGGCACGAGGCCCAAATATGGCATTTAGCCCGAAACATGATGATAGCAAATAGTTTTCAATCAAATACGCAGTAAAACAGTCATTCAGGACGGACTAAGTAACAATCCCTAATAGTGCACGACCCTACACTCGTCATCTAGCGTGTGCGTCACCTCGAAATAGCACAACGATGTGAAATCCGAGATTTCATACCCTCAGGACAACATTTACAATCATTACTCACCTCTATCCGGTCCAAACTCTAGCCCGCGATGTCTTTGCCTCTCGAACCGGCCTCCGGATGCTCCAAATCTAACCAAAATCGATACATAACCATTAAAATATACTAAGGGAACAAAGTCCACTCAAAAGTAATCAAATTACAACACGTAACCCGAAATTAACCAAACCTGACCCCCGGGCCCCTGTCTTGGAATCCGATAAAATTTACATCAATAAACTCCTTATCCTCCCATGAGTTCATCCATATCAAAAGTACCAAAATTCGACTACAAATGACCCCTCAAACCCTTATTCAAAGGTATCCAATCTCAAGCCCAAGTTTCTTCAATATTTACCCACAAATTTTCATAAATTTCAAGCATAATCAATGAAATAACACCATAGGAACGAGTTTTCAGATAAAAAATCTTACCTTAATGAAGTTCCCTCTGATTCCTTCTCCAAAATCCCCCCCAAAAGCTCCAAAATCGATTTAAAAATGGTGAAGAAAGGCTAAAAATCGTGAAGGAGGGTTTATATACTTTCTGACCCAGGGATTCCATATATGCGGTCCTATTTCCACTTCTGTGGTACCGCTTCTGCGGTCCAACCCACCGCATCTGTGGTTTTTACTTAAAAGTCCATTTCCGCATCTGCGATCACTTTCTCGCACCCGCGCTACCACAGGTGCGCTCCCTTATCTGCTTCTGCGGTTCCAGATGATCCCCTCTTGGCTGCATCTGCGGATCCATCTCCGCTTTTGTGAGTCCGCACCTGCGGTCCCCTAGTTGCAGGTGCGGTTATGACAGCATTAGGAATTCTTCAGCTGCCAAAACCCAACTCAAAATGTTCCGTCAACCATTCGAAATCACTCCGAGGCCCCCGGGACCTCAACCAAAAGCACGAACAAGTCATATACCACCATCCAAACTTATACCAATCTTCAAAACACCTCAAACAACATCGAAACAACCAAATCACATCGGATTCAAGCCTAAGAATTCCAAAAACTTCCCAAATTACGCTTTTGATCAAAAAGTCTATCAAACCATATTCGAATGACCTGGAATTTTGCACGCACATCCCATATGACACAACAGACCTACAACAACTCCTGAAATTCCATTCCGACCCCTATATCAAAATCTCACCTATCAACCAGAAAACGCCAAAATTCCAATTTCGCCAATTCAAGCCTAAATCTACTCCGGACCTCCAAGATACATTCCGATCACACTTCAAAATCCCAAATCATCTCCTGAAGCTATCCGAACCATCGAAATTCACATCCGAGCCCTTTTTCACATAAGTCAACATCCAATTGACTTTTTCAACTTAAGCTTACTAAAAAGAGACTAAGCTTCTCAAACCTTACCAAAACCTCTCCGAACTCGAGCTAACCAACCCAATAATACATAATACAGCTGAACAATGTGATAAGAAGCAGAAATGGGGGAAATGGAGCAGTAACTCATGAAACGACCGGCTGGGTCGTTATATCCTCCCCCTCTTAAACAAACGTTCGTCCTTGAACGAGTCAAGAAACATACCTGAAGCCTCAAATAGGTGAGGATATCTACTCCGCATCTCCCGCTCAATCTCCCAGGTAGCCTCTTCCATGTGCCGACCTCTCCATTGCACTTTCGCTGAAGCTATATCCTTTGACCTCAACTTTCGGACCTGACGCTCCAAAATAGCTACTGGCTCCACATCATAAGTCAAATCATCATCTAACTGAACTGTGCTGAAATCCAAAACATGAGACGGATTGCCAATATACTTCTGAAGCATAGAAACCTGAAATACCAGAGGCACACTCGACAAGCTGGGTGGCAAAGCAAGCTCATAAGCCACCTCTCCAATCCTACGAAGTACCTCAAAAGGCCCAATGAGCCGAGGACTCAATTTACCTTTCTTCCCAAATCTCGTAACACCTTTCATGGGTGAAACCTTCAACAGAACCTTCTTACCAACCATGTAGAACACATCCCAAACCTTCCTGTCCGCATAACTCTTTTGTCTCGACTGCACTGTACGAAGCCTATCTTGAATCACATTCACCTAGTCTAAAGCATCCTGCACTAAGTCTGTACCCAATAGCCTAGCCTTACCCGGCTCAAACCAACCAACTGGAGATCTACAAAGCCTCATATGGAGCCATCTAAATACTCGACTGGTAACAGTTGTTATAAGCAAACTCTGTGAGCGATAGGAACTGATCCCATGACCCTTCAAAATCAATGGCAAAAGCATGCAACATGTCCTCCAATATCTGAATAGTGCGCTCGAACTGCCCGTCCGTCTGAGGGTGAAAAGTTGTGCTCAACTCAACCTTAGTACCCAACTCTCGCTGCACAGACCTCCAAAACTGTGAAGTAAACTGAGTGCCCCTATCTGAAATGATGGAAACTGGGACGCCATGCAAATGAACAATCTCTCGGATATAGATCTCTGCCAATCACTCTGAAGAATAGGTAGTACACACAAGAATGAAGTGCACAGACTTGGTCAACCGATCAACAATCACTCAAATATCATCGAATTTCTTCAAAGTCTATGGGAGCCCAACTACAAAGTCCATGGTGATCCGCTCCCACTTCCACTCTAGAATATCCATCTACTGAAGCAAGCCACCCAGTCTCTGATTCTCATATTTCACCTGCTGACAATTGAGACACCGTGCTATAATGCCACAATGTCCTTTTTCATTCTTCTCCACCAATAATGCTTTCTTAGAGCCTGATACATCTTCACGACACCCGGATGAATGGACTACTGCAAGCTATGGGCCTCCTCTAGAATCATCTCCCGAAGCCCATCTACATTGGGCACACATATCCGGCCCTACATCCTCAACACCCTATCATCACCAATGGTCACATCTCTGGCATCATCGTGATGAACTCTGTCCTTAAGGACAAGCAAATGAGGAACATCATACCGGCGCTCTCTGATGCCATCAAATAAGGAAGACCGAGAAATCACACAAGCCAATACCTGACTGGGCTCCGAAATATCTAACCTTACGAATCGATTGGCCAAGGCCTGAACATTAACTGCAAGAGGTCTCTCCCTAACTGGAATATATACCAAACTCCCCACTCTCACCGCCTTCCTACTCAATGCATTGGCCACTACATTGGCCTTTCCCGAATGGTACAACATAGTAATATCATAATCCTTTAGCAGCTCCAACCATCTCTACTGCCTCAAATTGAGATTCTTCTGTTTGAACAAGTACTGGAGGCTACGATAATCGGTAAACACCTCACCAGAGACACCATACAAATAAGGCCTCCAAATTTTCAACGCGTGAACAATGGCAGCCAACTCCAAATCATGAACAAGGTAGTTCTTCTCATGGGGCTTCAACTGACGAGAAGCATAAGTAATAACTCTACCCTCCTACATCAATACACACTCAATACTAACTCTTGAAGCATCACAATACACGGTATATAAACCTAAAGCTGATGGCAAAACTAACATTAGAGCTGTGGTCATGACAGTCTTGAGCTTTTGAAAGCTCTCCTCACACTCATCCGACCACCTGAATGGAGCACCCTTTTGAGTCAAATTGGTAAAGGGAGATGCGATAGACAAGAATCCCTGAACAAACCGGTGGTAATAACCCGCCAAACCAAGGAAGTTGCGAATCTCTATGGTTGAGGATGGTCTGGGCCAACTCTGAATTGCCTCTATCTTCTTTGGATTAACCTAAATCCCCTCATTGGACACCACGTGCCCCGATAAAGCCACTGAACTGAGCTAAAACTCACACTTGGAGAACTTTTCATAAAGCTTCTCCTCCCTCAATCTCTACAACACAACTCTTAAATGCCCCGCGTGCGCCTCCTAACTACACGAGTACACCAGAATATCATCAATGTAAACTATGACAAAAGAGTCGAGATAAGGCCGAAACACGATGTTCATCAAATGCATGAATGGTATTGGGGCATTGGTCAGCCCAAAAAGATATTACCAAGAACTCATAATGACCATATTGGGTCCTGAAAGCTATCTTAAGAATATTTGAGTCCATGATCTTCAACTGGTGATAACTTGAACGGAGATCGATCTTGGAGAACACTCTCGCTCCCTAAAGCTAGTCAAACAAATCATCGATACGAGACAAAGGATACTTGTTATTGATTGTTACTTTGTTCAAATGCCTGTAATCAATGCATATCCTTATCGAGCCATCCTTCTTCTTCACAAATAAAACATGCGCACCCCAAGGCAACACACTAGGCCGAATAAACCCCTTATCAAGGAGTTCCTGAAGCTGCTCCTTCAATTCCTTCAACTCCGCTAGTGCCATACGATACAGTGGAATATAAATGGGCTGAGTGCACGGCACCAGATCAATATCAAAATCAATATCCATGTCCGGTGGCATGCCTAACAGGTCTATAGGAAACACATCAGGAAAATTCCTCACAACAGGAACAAAATCAATACTGGGAGTCTCTCCACCGACATCTCTCACAAAGGCTAAATATGAAAGACAACCCTTCCCAACCATACGCTCGGCATTCAAGAATGAAATTACCCTACTAGGAACATAATCAGTCAAACCTCGCCACTCAATCCGTGGCACACCCGGTATAACTAATGTCACTGTCTTAGCATGACAGTCCAAAATAGCGCGACACGGAGATAGCCAATCCATGCCCATTATAACATCAAAGTCTACCATGCATAATAACAAAATATCCACTCGGGTCTCCATACCCCCAATAGTCACCACACATGATCGGTACACATGGTCTACAACAACAGTATCGTCCAATGGAGTAGATACACGAAAAGATGAAATAAGAGACACATGGGGTGTATCCAAATAACGAACAAAGTATGATGACACATAAGAATAAGTGAAACCGGGATTAAATAATACAGAGGCATCTCTGTGGCAGGATGAGACAATACTTATGATCACAGCGTCTGAAGCAATAACATCGGGTCTAGCTGGGAGGGCATAGAAATGGGCATCACCACCACCTAATAGACCCCCCCTCTAGGGAGACCCCTAGTTGACTAACCTCCACCACTAGCTGGCTGGGTGGGCGGTGGTAAAGTAACTGGCGCTGAAGTCGATGGCTAACCCCTCTGCTATGATGAACCCCCAAGACGATGAGGACACGACCTCCACATATGTCCCAACTCTCCACACTCATAGCAACTCACTGGTACCGGAGACGGGGACTGAAAGGAACCCCTAGTACCAGAATGACTAGCAAATGCACCTGGCATAGAAGATCCCTAAACTGACGGGGCACGTGACGAACTCAAGGCTGGAAGGGCACTGAGTGATGGCTGGCCCTAATGAGAACTATGAGAACCATGACCTGATGATGCCCCACGATAACCTGAGCGATCTGGCTGAGCATGCCTGAATGGACGACCTCTGCCATGTTGAAACTGACCTCACGAAGGAGCACCACAATAGCTACCAGATCCCCGAGGCCTCCCTCTCATTTCGCTCCCGGCGACGAACTGACTTAATCTCGCGAGCAATGCCAACAGCCTCCTCAAAAGTAGCACCAGACACCTTCTCCTTGGTCATAAGAATCCGAAGCTGATACGTGTGGCCATCAATGAACCTCCTAATCCTGTCTCTCTCTCTGTAGGAACCAACCAAATAGCATGACGAGATAACTCCGAGAACCTCATCTCATACTACGTCACAGTCATCTCTCCCTGACGCAACCACTCGAACTGCCTGCATAATTCCTCTCTGCGAGACTGTGGCACATATTTCTCCAAAAAGAGAACGAAGAACTGCTGCCAGGTAAGGGGTGCTGCACCAATAGGCCTACGCCTCTCATAAGCCTCCCACAAAGTGAAGGCAGCTCCGGAAAACTGAAAAGTAGTGAAAGCAACCCCGCTGGTCACCAAAATACCTGCTGTACGAAGAAACCTCTAACACTTCTCCAAGAAACCCTAGGCATCGTCGCCTTCTGCACCACTGAACGCCGGAGGCTAAATCTACCAAACCTCTCCAACCTACGCTTCTCGTCCTCTAGAATAGTAGGAGCTACATAGTTCTAAACAACTATAACCAGCTGGGCTGGAGGTGCTACCGGTGTCTGAAGTCCCTGCATGACCTGCTCAGGTGTGCGAGCAGGGGGAGTCTGAGTGCCTCTCCCGGCCTGAGAAGTAGTTGCAGCTATAGTAACTGAGACCGCCTGAGCTAGGCCAGTGTATACTGATAGAATTTTGAGCCAGGGCCTCCTGAAGACCCGGAATCACAATGGACATAGTTGGTTCCTGAGCTGGTGCTATTGGAGCGTCCACATCTTGGACCTGATCATGAATTGGGGCGGCTGGTGGATCTGCAGGTGCTGCCCTAGCTGCTCTGCGGGCTACACCTCTGTCCCTACCACGACCTCGAGTGCGTCCTCGGTCCCTAGTGGCCACAGCTGGTGGTGCTGTTGGTTGTCCGTCCTGACCGGTCGCTCGTGTCCTCACCACCTGTGAGAGAATAGAATAACAGAAGTTTAGTGCTTGGATCAATAGATTCGCACGACAAGAATTTCAAGAATATGAAGTTTTTCTAAAGGTTCTACAACCTCCCTAGGATAAATATAGACGTCTCCATACCGATTCGCGAGATTCTACTAAACCTGCTTATGACCCGTGAGACCTATATAACCTAGGCTCTGATACCAACTTATCACGACCCTAAATCTGGACCCAATTGTGATGGAGCCTATCATGAAACAAGGCCAGCCAACACAAACCCCCAATCCATTTAAACAGTTATAATAATTTAATTTAATTCATTAATAAGTTATAAACCGCAAAATACAGTGAAATAGAACTAGTGCGGAAATAGACACAGCCCAACATCGGGGTGTCACCAGTCATGAGTATCTAAACATCTATCTAAGAGTATGAAAGAGACTATGCAATCTAATACAAAACTAATACAATGGAAAGTAAGATAAGAGGGAGAATCACTGTGGCGAGAACGCCGAGCAGCTACCTAGTGAACTTCGAACAGCTTGCTGAAAGCAATCAGCCCTAGCTAGCGGGACCTGACGCTCCTGAATCTACACATAGGGTGCACGGAGTAGCGTGAGTGTGCTAACTCAGTGAGTAATAAAAGTAAAGGCAGATGAGCGATAAGAAAACACGTAAAACACAGCAAAATGCTACAAAGAGGTAGTGTAAAACCAATACAATGTAATAAGATAGTGAAAACTTGTAAAAACACTTTAGTTCAGTATAAACTTCTTTAAAACATCTTTTAATAGTTAAACAAGTGAATGAAAAGTAGTGAGAAAAGATAAACACATAAAAACCAGTCCCTCGGGCAAAGTACCAACAGAATTAGCCCCTCGGGTTATGTCACAATCACTCGTATCAGCCCCTCGGGCAATAGCATAGAATAACATTAACCCCTCAGGCTATAACAAATCTCACAATGGGTACCCGCACTCACTGGGGTGTACAGACTCCGAAAGGGGCCCCTTACGGCACAAGCACAATAACAAGCCAACTCGTGGCATAATCAACAGGCTCTTGGCCTCTTATCAAGCCACTTTGTGGCGTACAATTCAGGCCCTCGGCCTCATAGTCATGAATCAGCACAATATCGTTGTGGCACAGAGTCTGATCCCATATTAACCTCATAACATAGGCTCTTGGCCCTACTCAGTCAGAAATATCTAAAAGTCACTCAGGCATAGTAAAATATGATGCTTAGCCCAAAATATCAATTAAAATGTCAAAACAAAGTAAACATGGTTGAGTTATGAAAACAGTAAAATATAGCATGACTGAATACAAATATTAAGTTAAAATAGTGAAGAGTAGTAGTAAAAATTCCCTAAGGGTCCAAAATAGTTGGTACGAAGCCCGAATATGGCATTCAACCGGAACATGATGATAGCAAATAAATTTCAATTAAATACACAGTAAAATAGTCATTCAGGACTGACTAAGTCATAATACCCATGACCCCACACGCGTCATCTAGCGTGTGCATCACCTCGAAATAGCACAGCGTGTGAAATTCGGGGTTTCATACCCTCAGGACAACATTTACAATCATTACTCACCTCTATCCGGTCCAAACTCTAGCCCGCGATTCCTCTGCCTCTCGAATTATCCTCCGGATGCTCCAAATCTAACAAAAATCAGTACATAATCATTAAAATATGCTAAGGGAACAAATCCCACTTGAAAGTAATCAAATTACAATACGAATCCCGAAATTAACCAAAACCCGTCCCCCCGGTCCACGTTTCAGAATTCGATAAAAATTATATCAATAAACTCCTTATCATCCCACGAGTTCATCCATATTAAAAGTACCAAAATCCGACCGAATGGCCCCTCAAACCCTCATTCAAAGGTCTCCAATCTCAAGCCCTAGTTTCTTCAATATTTACCCACAAATTTAAAAAATATTTCAAGCTTAATCAATGAAATAACACCATAGAAACGAGTTTTATGATAAAAAATCTTACCTCAATGAAGTTCCCTCTAATTCCTTCTCCAAAATCCCCCAAAAAGCTCCAAAATCGATTTAAATACGGTGAAGAAAGACTAAAAATCGCGAAGGAGGGTTTATATACTTTCTGACCCAGGGATTTCACACCTGCGGCCCTATTTCCGCTTCTGACCGCTTTTGCGGTCCAACCCACCGCATTTGCGGTTTTCACTTAAAGGTCCATTTCCGCATTTGCGATCATATTCTCGCACATGCGCTACTGCAGGTGTGCTCCCTTAGCTGCTTCTGCGGTTCCAGCTTATCCCATCTTGGCCGCATCGCTCCATCTCCACTTCTATGAGTCCGCACCTGCGGTCCTCTAGCCGCAGGTACGGTTATGACAGTAATAGGAATATACTTCGGCTGCCAAAACCCAACTAGAAATCTTTCGTCAACCATCCGAAATCACCCCGAGGCCTCCGGGACCTCGACCAAAAGCACAAACAAGTCATATACCACCATCCAAACTTATACCAATCTTCAAAACACCTCAAGCAACATCAAAACAACCAAATCGCATCGGATTCAAGCCTAAGAATTCCAAAAATTTCCAAATTCCGCTTTTGATCAAAAAGTCTATCAAACCACGTCTGAATGACCTAAAATTTTGCACACATATCTTAAATGACACAATGGACCTACTACAACTCCCGAAATTCTATTCTGACCCCTATATCAAAATCTCACCGATCAACCGGAAAACGCCAAAATTCCAATTTCACCAATTCAAGCCTAAATCTACTCCAGACCTCCAAAACACATTCCGATCACGCTCCAAAATCCCAAATCCTCTCCTGAAGCTATCCGAACCATCAGAATTCACATCTGAGCCCTTTTTCCCATAAGTCAATATCTAGTTAACTTTTCCAACCTAAGCGTACTCAAGAGAGACTAAATGTCTCAAACCTTACCAAAACCTCTCCGAACCCGAGCTAACCAATCCGATAATACATAATACAACTGAACAATGTGATAAGAAGCAAAAATGGAGGAAACGGAGCGGTAACTCATGAAACGACTAGTTGCGCCGTTACAGAAGGTTGAAATAACTAATAACTTTTGTGATATATAATTATATGGAACAAAAGGTGTTGATTTCTTTAGACTTCTTAGCATTCATGTTCTCTTTAATTTAATGAGGATTTGCATATATGGAGAGCCTATTCTAATTAAATTAAAACTTAGTATTTCCTTACCATTCTCAAACAACAAAACTTCTATTACCAAGTGAATGAATAACAAAATTCCTCGATCTTGTACAACCGTGTATATTAAGGTTAATTTGATGTGTCGGCGATGAGCAGTCCAAAACCATTAAGTCCATAGAGAATTATACCTAATATCAAAATTTTATAGGATCGTCATAGGTATAGTTTAAATCAGTAAAGAATTTCACTCTTGAGTAATTTACAATTATAACCTTAAATTATACAAATATTTGGGTATTAAAGTCGAGCAATGTTATAAGGATATTTTAGTCATCCAATATTTAGCAAAAAATATTCGTGCTTTATAATAATATAGATATACATATATCCACACACACACACACACACACACACACACACACATATATATATATATAGCAAATTACATAGCTAAAAATATTAACTATTATTTTGAGATATAAATATCATATATATAGAAAACTAAATATTTACACTATAGTTTAAATTATACTAAAAAAAATACTACTATAACTTACAATTAAAATTAGAAGAAACTAAATATATATATAGTACATTTTCTTCTATTTAAACATAGGAACAAATCTTATACTCTAAGAATGTGAATATATTTTGTAGTTTTAAATTTAATTTTTTTTTCAAATAAAACCTATTAAGAGTAAGATAAAAATTTAAAATATTAAGATTAGATCTAAAAAAAATATTTTCACTAAAATAATATATAATTTGGGTGTGCTAAAAAATTAGTTGTTCACAGCATGCCCCTATTTGCTTGGAAACATAAAGAATTTTCAGGCAAAGAAAATGAACAAGGTAACTGATTTTTGACCTCACTATTATTTGAAAAAGAAAAGAAGAGAAAAGAAGGGGCTGTGACCGAGCCTTGGTTTTAGGCGGCCTATATATCCCGGGTTATAGGGGAATCGGGTCACATGTAGTTCAAGTGAAAGAAGAGTGATGGAGTATTCTTAGAGGGAGAGTCGAGTGAAGTTCTTTCGAGGTTCCGATCCTGTCACGACCCTAAAACCAACTTGTTCGTGGTGGAACCCTTCGTGAAACTAGGCCAGCCGACACAACTTCTGAATTAACCATTTAATCAATGACAATCATTTTTAAGCCATTAATTAATCAGATATCTCATAATGTAAGTCTACATGAATAGTGCAGAATAAATACACAAGCCCGATATCGGGTGTCACAAGTCACGAGCATCTACTAAGGTCTGAATACAACAAAGAGTCTAAAAATATACTAAATACAGTCTAAGGAAGACAAGAGGGAGTAATAGCAGTTGGCACGAAGCCTAAATATGGCATTCAGCCCAAAACATTGTAATAATTTCCAAAACAGAATGATATCAAACTGTTTTCAATAAAAAATGCGACTTAAAAATCATACGGGATGGACTAAGTCACGATCCCCAACAGTGTACGACCCACACTCGTCATCTAGCGTGTGCGTCACCTTAAAGTAGCACGACGATGTGAAATCCGGGGTTTCATACCCTCATGACAAATATTTACAATTATTACTTACCTCTATCCGGTCCAAACTCTAGCCCGCGATGCTTTGCCCCTCGAATCGGCATCTGGATGCTCCAAATCTATCCAAAAATAGATTTATACCATCAAAATATGCTAGGGGAACGAAGTCCACTCGAAAATAATCAATTTACATCAAAAATTCCGAAATCGGCCAAACCCGACCCCCAGGCCCACGTCTCGAAGTCCAAAAAAATATTACAAAACTAGAATCCTTACACTCTCACGAGTTCGTACATATCAAATATACCAAAATCCAACCACAAATGACCCCTCAAATCCCTAATCGAAGGTCTCCAATTTCAAGCTCTAGTTCTTTAATTTTTAACCACAAATTTCCATAAATTTCAAGCCTAATCAGTAAAATAATACTATAGAAATGAGTTTAGAGTCCAAAAACCTTATCTCTGCGAAATCCCTCCTTAAATAGCTTCGTGAAGCTCAAACCTACATGAAAATGGTGAAGAATAACTCAAAAATTGCGAAGGAGAGTTTATATACTTTCTGGCCTAGGGATTCCGCACTTGCGGCCTCAAACACTCACCTGCGGTCCATGGGTCGCACATGCGGAAATCATGTATCCGCCCAAAACTGCACCTGCGGTCAAATACCCGCACCTGCGCCATCGCAGGTGCGCTATGCGCTACGCTTCTGCGGCTCTTGGCCTCCTCAGTCTTGGTCGCACCTGCGGCCCTTACAACTCATCTGCGGCATTCCAGCTGCGCTCCCCAATCCGCAGGTGCGGAAACAATAGGAGCAAAAAAATTCTTTAACCTCTCCAAAAATCCAAACTCTCCACCAACCATCCGATATCACCCCGAGGCTCCCCTGGGACCCCAACCAAAAGCAGAACAAGCCATATACCACTATCCACACTTATACTATTCCCCGAAACACATAAAATAACATCGAATCAACCAAATGACATCGGATTCAAGACTAAGATTCCAAAAACTTCCAAATTCTGCTATTGATCAAAAACTCTATCAAACCTCATCCGAATGACCTGATATTTTGCACACACATCACAAATAACACGATAGACCTACTCCAACTTCCGAAATTCCATTGCAACCTCTATTTCAAAATCTCACCTACCAACGGGAAAACGCTAAATTCCAGCCAATTCAAGCCTAAATCTACTCCGAACCTCTAAAATACATCCCGACCACGCTCCTATGTCCCAAATCACTTAACGGAGCTAATCAAATCATAAAAATTCTAATCTGAGATCATATACAAATAAGTCAAAATTTGGTCAAACCTTTCAAATTTTTAGCTTCAAATTGAGAATTATCCTTCCTAATTCATTCCGATTATTCTGAAAACCAAAACCGACGGTTTACATATGTCATAATACATCACACGGGACTAGTCATGCCCGAGAACTGGCGAGCGAAGTGCAAATCTCAAAAACAACAAGTTGGGTCATTACATCCTCCCCCACTTAAACATACGTTTGTCCTCGAACGTGCCTAGAGTTGTGCCGAAAACCATCAAATCGCTGTGTAACCTTACCATGCACATACCCGGGGGTTATCCCACATTACCCTATCTCATATAGGCCCGATAACACAATGCAACTGAAATTTCACAATCCAACCTAGCTCATAAAACTTAGAACAACATTTTCACTTCTGAAATCATCTACTAATGTGTCGGAGAATTTCGGCACATTTAATACAAATTGCTTAGATTTTAACTTATTTTAACTGCAATTTTCTTTTATACTTATGTAATTTTAATATTTTTGCATTGTATGAGGTTTAAGGACCCGAGAACATGGAAATGAAATCAAAAAGCTGCAAAAGGACAAGAAAAGAGCAAAATGCGATCACAGATGTGAAAATGTGGACCGCATAGTGCCCAAAGGAATCAAAAAGCCCAACAGTTTGTTGGCCAAATTCAAGTGCAAGAAATGCGGTCCATTATGCGACCGTATAACAGGTTTGCGGGCCGCACAATGGATCGCAAACTCCCTGTAGAAGTTGCTGAAGGCGGAAAATGCGGTGACAAATGCGATCGCAAATCAACAATGCGGACCGCATAACCTAAATGCGACGAATACCTGGGAACTAGGGTTTTGAAGATGCGATGGCTGCGATTAGAATGCAGACCACATGTCTGTTATGCACAGAAATGTAGTCGCATAATTGACTTGGAAGGGTATTTTGTCCGAAATTGGTCCCGAGTTTAGTCCACTATAAATAGATTTATTGGGGTTTTGTGGGGGCATCACTACAAGAAAAATGGCCACTAGCGACGAGATATATGGTCCTTAAAAGTCCAATTCTGGTCCCTAAATGTCACTTACGACCGGAAAAAGCTGGTCGCAACCCGTCGCTAAAGGCTCCGCCGCTAAAAGTTAGTAACGACGAGGTCTCACATCTGGTCCTTAAAGGAAGTTAGCGACCGTATTTTTGGTCCCTAAATATGGTGCTTGGTCATTGGTTTGGTATATTCAAACTACTGGCGACCATTTAACCTGGATCAAAAAGGTCTTTAAGGACAACAAATCTGGTCCTTAAAGGATTTTAAGGGTAAATTTTCTACTAGCACATAAATTGTGGTTCCTAAATTAATATATGATCTTTTTCAATCCTATTAACCACAATTTTATACAATTTATAGTACAAGAAATCAATTGGATTCAACAAAATTATCAATGCTATCATTATTTTTTTATATATGAAGAAGTACAAAAAATAGATTTGCATCTCAATATACTATCACTGGACTATGATATAGTTCACTATATTGTTTACAGAAACCCTCTTAGCAAAAGAGTTAACATCCACAACAAAAAGTATAAAAGTCTTCATAGTCCTTGCAAAAAATTAATCAGCTTGTCAACTTGCATGAAGTCCTCAAAACCTACATCTTGACGGGTAAACTAAATCTCCAAAATCCGTGAAAAAAATAAAATATATATGAAAAAGCTATAAAGATGAACTAAAAAATTGGTTAAAAGCTAAGATTTTTATCTAAATTAAGAGTATTAGTAATTTAACCGCTCACATGTCAGATTCTATCAAGTGTAATTATATGCGTCTTCAAAATTTGAAACATCAAGGGAAAAGGGGCTGTAAAAATTATAAACAATAACAAATTAGAATGTCAAACAAACAATGTTAGAGTAGAAGCTAACATTCTTTTACCACTGACACAAATTATTTAAAATGAGCAAAACATTATAAACCGATCATTAAAAACTAAGAAACATGAAGCTGAAACTTAACATGATATGGATCCAAACTCCAGTCTATATATAATGTTGAGATCATGTATTTAAAGCTAAGCCATAAACAAGTACCAAATATGCTAACTATATAAAAGAAACCTTCAAAACATGATCAAATTTCAAAATAAACCAGAAGACATAACAATTTTCTAAGATGTACAGTCAAATAAGAAACATAAAACAAGAAAGAGTCGCCAAAAGTGATCAAGTCATTGAATGCGGGGAGAATTATTATAAAAGATCCAATATAAAAATACATGATCAGTAATCTTCAATTAAAGATTCAATATGAACTTCATAACAATTTAAGGTATCTCACTTACAAAGATATTAAGCATCCCACTGAAGTATTCTGTGGTTTTTTCAATTACCGAGGTCATTGATCTTCTGATAACAAGACACATATAGACTTTTTCAATTTATACTCCTTCTTTGCCAGTTTCTCCTAAAATTATCTAAATATTTTTTATTTCATGAACGTGTATAACCTAAGCTAAACTATTCTTCAACTATGGCATGTCTAATGCATCAGTACAGAAGAAGAATCAAAAGTCAATGAATAATGTAATGAAATGAATGAACTTCAAAATTTCATAAGATAGAGAAAAAGAAAAATGGATAGGATTTGAAATGTTACTTACCCTATACCCATAGTACTCCAATAACAAGGGCAGTTCCTACATGAATCTACCATCTTTCAGCTCTATTGCTGCCTACCATCAGTGGTATTAAAGTTTTAACGTTTGAAAGAAAGAGTTTTACTCTATTCTACTACTCAAATTATCAAAATTATTCTTCAGGCCTATATTACATTATGTTAAAATAATTAGAGTCACCATTCATAACCATTAGCGCAAGTGTGTAAATTGCTCTAACATTTCTTAGATCGATATCATGCTTAAGTGATGATCTGAGAAATCTAATGTAGTGTTTTCACTTAAATGGAGCTAGAGCAAAATTTTAGAACTTCATAATTTTGCTAAGCTTTCTTTTACCTTTCTATTGAAAAATCAAATATGATTTTTCAGTCGCAAAATCCAACAACTTGCTTCCTCCCCTCCCCTGTCCCACGAACCACGAACTCGCAGAAGGAACAATACAGTATAGTAGAACGAGTATCCCAAATGGTATCAAGCATCAACCTATTCTTGCTATAAAGAGATTAATTTTATCACGCAAACTGCAAAAGCAACCATCATCCAAACAAAATAGTGGGCAAACTAGAGAATATCAAAATCTAATTAATTGGATTATTCACACAATAGGACTATAGTAAAGAAAGGACCAAAAATCTCAAGCTTCACCCAAATTGTATGACTCTATTTGTACCAAATTATGACACTTACGAATCATTAGTTCCATCTAGTTCTCAAAGATATTCAGGAAAGGATCAACATATACATACCTGATTTGTGAACCCCAAAAGAGTATCTCATACTTAAATCATTATACTTCCCTAAAGCTCAGCCATGACATAGAACAACCAGAAATTCCTAATCTTCAGTATCGCAACTGGCCTAAGAGATCTTGGACCCAAAAAGTTGAGTCCTATCAGCACAAGCTGTAGTGTGAGTAATTAGTAAAAGAAAACAATACAAACCAAAATTCACCAAAAAATGTAATAAAGGACGAGTCCGCGAACTCCTAAAATATATAACCAGATCTGAAGGAATTTTGAGATTTTATTTCAATCTTTCCTGGGTTTGGGGAAAATAGACCTTCTCACATGTGATTTACCCATTTTTTCTCTTGCTGACATTCCAAAATGGCACAAGCATTTATAATGGCAAACTCTTACCGACCCTCACCACTCTTCCACAAATAAATCATAAAAAAATAAAAAATATACACCATTTATAAATTACATAGAAGAACGATTTAACTAGGGGAAAGAAGAATAATTTTTTTTGATATATAAGGACTTTACTAAGGAGAATAGTGACATATGACAGTCACGTGAGCTAGCGTAGTTAGCTGAAGGTTAGTTATAACTAATTATGTGGTTAGTGGTTAGATAGTTTGTGGAGAATGATTAGTCCAGCTGTCATACACATTGTATATAAGTAGAACATATTTCCTTGTATTTAGTTTTTATAGGGTGAATATACAATCATTTTCAACTCACATGCTCTCCAATGTGTTCTTCAATCTATAACCTTCGTGTTCATCTTCTTCTTAGCTCCAGTTGATCTAATCTATGAGCTTCATCATGGTATCAGAGCCCAGGGGCTAAATACACGATTCTTGTGGTGGATATCTTCTGCTTTCTGCAGAATCATTTTGGTGTTGATTGTTCGAGTTTTTCCTCAATCAGTTAACTTAGCTTCTGTTCTTTTTGGTTTGCGATTTGTGAATCTATAATTCCTTGAATCAGCTGAATCTATTAGCAATGACGAATGGAGAAGAAACTTCAACTGGAACAAGTGCAGCAACGAGCATAGATCATCATCACCCATTGTATTTACAGCCTTGTGATACTCTAGGTAGTTCCTTGATCTCTATTCAACTAACTGGATCTGAAAACTATGCATTGTGGAGTAGATCTATGAAAATAGGTATAATTGGTAAGAGTAAGCTAGGATTTATTGATGGACGATGTACTAAGGATAAGTTTGATCGATCCTTGCATGAGCTTTGGAAGAAGTGTAATGCAATAGTTTTATCATGGATTATGAATGTTGTGAGCACATAATTACTTAGTGAAATTGTCTACAAATCTAGTGCACACAAAGTCTGGACTGATCTGAAAGATAAGTATGATAAGGTTGATGGATCTCGCATTTTCTTCCTGCACAAAGAAATTGCAACTTTATCGCAGGGAATTTCCTCAGTTTCTGCATATTTCTCCCAATTGACAGACCTCTGGGAGGAATATGATGCCTTGATGCCCTGCCCTGGGTGTGACTGCCCAGAATCTAAGAGCTATTTTGAATATTTTGAGTACCAGAGGCTGCTACAGTTTCTTATGGGGCTAAATGAAACATATAGCCAACCTAGGAGTCAGATATTGATGATGAGCCATGTTCCTACAGTTAACAAAGCATATTCTATGATAGTCTCTAAAGAAAGCCAAAGAGCTTTGGGAAAGTTCTCTCAGTCTGTAGACATTGGAGATGGAACATCACTATTCACCAATAAAAGCATGAATTCATGGAACAATTATAAGCCCAGAAGAGGAAATCTATTCTGTGATTACTGCAACTATAAAGGACACACAAAAGACACTTGCTTCAAGCTGCATGGATATCTAGCTGATTTCAAAATGAGGAAGAAGACAACAGGCTTTCCTCAAAGAGCTATGGCCAATGTAAGCATACAAGAGGAACAACAATTAATGACAAAGCAGTTGACTAATGCAAATACACAGGAGGCACAACAAGTGATCAACACATCTGCTGCAAATGTGGCACAAGGATGAAGGCCAATCATATTTACTCAAGAGCAATATGATCAAATATTGAAGCTGATCAAAGCAGGGACATGTGAAAATGCAAGCTTTGCAGGTACATCTAAGACCTTTGTTATAAATGAAAAGGTTAAAGATGAGAATTGGATAGTAGACTCTGGTATAACCAACCACAATGTTCACACCAGAGAGCTACTTGACAAGATAAATACAGATATCCTAGGTAATGTGTCACGATCCTAACCCCGAACCTGGTCGGGATGGCGCCTCTCGTGAAGACAAGGCCAACCAATCCAACATAGTACACTTCTTTAAGCAGTTAATTACCATAAAACAATTTAAAGCATGATTTAATAGCAATAATTCGCGGAAATATAGATAACAGCATGATACAGCCCAAACCAGGGTGTCACAAGTCATGAGTAATTAAGGATCCTGATACGAGTCTACTAGATATAATATCTGGTACAACTTTGAAGAATATAAAAGTAATATGATAAGGGAGGCACGGGGGATGTGGACGCCAACAGCTACCTCGTAGTCTCCGAAAATACTGCCTGGACTAGGAGGATCAGCTCTCAGGAGCGGACTCTGCGATGCCTGAATCTGTATATACGGTGTAGGGAGTAATGTGAGTACACCGACTCAGTGAGGAATAATCATAAATAATGGCTGAAAGCAAGAAACCACGTAAAGGCACAAAGCAATTCTATATCAAAGTAGTAAAAATCACGTAAAGCAGTAAATCATGAAGAAGTCAAGTGAAATCTCCTTAAATCAGGTAAAACAGGTAATTTAGCAAGTAAATAACAAGTAGAAATCCTCCCCTCGGGCACAGTATCAATCATTCAGAACAATGTTAGCTCCTCGGGCTCACTCTCATCACTTAGTGCTCATTCTCAGCTCTCAACCCATATATCTCTCATAATAACAGAAATCAGAATGACCACTGCAGCGTGCAGCCCAATCCGTACAGCGCTGCGGCGTGCAGCCCGATCCATATAGATAGTCGACTGCGCTCACTGGGAGTGTGCAGACTCCGGAGGGGCTCCTACAGCCCAAGCGCTATATTGTTGCGGCGTGCAGCCCGACCAGTATAAGTATTGTTGCGGCATGTAGCCCGATCCATAACATATATAATATCCTCACCATTGAGTTCTCAGCCCCTCTCAGTCATTAACCTCACAGCCTCTTGGGCACCATAATAGAAGATAGAGATCTCAGCCCACAAATTCCTCTGGTTTAGGAATAATATGATAAAACTAGCTCAAATCGTTTAAAACATGTAGAAACATGACTGAGGATATGATTTTTAACAAGTATAGTGAGGAAAATCAGTCAAAATCCCCGAAGGGTTCAAATAGTTGGCACGAAGCCCAAATATGGCAATTATCCCAAACCATGATGATAACAAATAAGTTTTAGTCAAATACACGGTAAAATCATTAGTCTGGACGGACCAAGTCTCAATTCCCAGTAGTAAAAGACCCCACGCTCATCATCCAGCGTGTGTCTCACCTCAATATAGCACTACGATGTGCAATGCGGGGTTTCAAACCCTCAGGACATCATTTACGATCATTACTCACCTCGGACCGGCCACAACTCTAGCTCGCGACGCCTTTGCCCCTCGAACCAGCCTCCACGTGCATCAAATCTATATAAATCGGAACGAATACATCACAATATGCTAAGGGAACAAAACTCAAGCGAAAACAAATCAAAAAATATCGAAAATACCGGAATTAGCACAACTCGAGCCTCGGTCACACTTCTCGAAACTCAGAAATTTTCACATCATTAGATTCCTTATCACCCCACGAGTTCATACATACCAAAAGTCTTTAATTCTGACCTCAAATGGTCCTTCAAATCCCACTTCAAAAGTTCAAAATTCCAAGCCCTAGTTCTTCCATTTTTAGCTTAAGTTCCAAGAATTTCTAGGTTAATTTCACAATAGATTCGAGTTTTAGGTTTGAAAATCTTACCTCCAATCAATTCTCCTTGAATCCCTCTTTAATCATCTTCAAAAAGCTCTCAAAATACTCAGTTATGGAGGAAAATGGCTCAAAATCGCGGATAAAATAACTTATAAACTTTCTGCCCCAGGGATTTTTGCATCTGCGACCCCACCACCGCTCCTGCGGTACCGCTTCTGTGGTAATTCCTCCACATCTGCGGAAATCACTTAGGGGACCAGATTCCACATCTGCGGTCCACGAGCCGCATCTGTGACTCCGCAGGTGCGGTCCTTGTGTCGCATCTGCGGTCCCTAGCTATTCTTCCCAAACCGCTTCTGCGACTCTTCTTCCTCATGTGTGGCACCACACCTACGGTCCCCAATTCGCAGGTGCGGAAATACAAGAAGCAGCAACTTCTGAGATCTCTTAAGTACAAAGTCTTCCCGTTAACCATCCGAATTCACCCCGAGGCCCCCGGGACCTCAACCAAAAGCACCAATATGACCCAATACCTTGTTCAAACTTGTTCCAATCATCAAAACACCTCAAACAACTTCAAATTACCCAAAACTCATCGAATTCAAGCCTAATTTTTGAGAAATCTTCCGAAATACATTTTTGATCAAAACTCAACTAAACCACGTCCGAATGATCTGAAATTTTGCACACACATCCAAAATGACAAAACAAAGCTACAACAACTCTCAGAATTCCATTCCGACCCTCGGATCAAAATCTCGCCAACCAGCCGAAAATCGCCAAAATACTAACTTCGCCAATTCAAGCATAATTCTACTTCGGACCTCCAAGACCAATTTCGATCGCACTCGTAAGTCATAAATCACCTCCTGAAGCTAACCGAACCATCAAAACTCACATCCGAGCTCTCTAACACATAAGTCAACTTCCGGTTGACTTTTCCCACGTAAACCTTTTTAAAAGGGACTAAGTGTCTCATTTCTTACCAAATCCACACCGAACGCAAACTATTCAATTTGATCACATAAAACACGAATAACGAAGCATAATGAAGTAGAAATGGGAAAAACGGAGCGGAAACTCATGAGATGACTGGCCGGGTCATCACATCCTCCCCAACTTAAACAAACGTTCATCCTCGAACGAGTCAAGAAACATACCTGAAGCCTCAAATAGGTGAGGATATCTGCTCCGCATCTCTCGCTCGGTCTCCCAGGTAGATTCCTCCACGGGCCGACCTCTTCACTGCACTTTCACTGAAGCTATATCCTTTGACCTCAACTTCCGAATCTGATGACCCGAGATAGCTACTAGCGCCACATCAAAGGTCAAATCATCATCCAACTGAACCGTGCTAAAGTCCAAAACATGAGACGGGTCTCCAATGTACTTCCGGAGCATAGAAACATGAAATACCGGATGCACGCTAGACAAGCTGGGTGGCAAGGCAAGCTCATAAGCCACCTCCCCAATCCTCCGAAGCACCTCAAAAGGCCCAATAAACCGCAGACTCAATTTTCCTTTCTTCTCAAATCTCATAACACCCTTTATGGGCGAAACCTTCAACAAGACCTTCTCACCCACCATATAGGACACATCCCAAACCTTTCAGTCCGCATAACTCTTTTGACGCGACTGCACTGTACGAAGCCTCTCCTGAATCACCTTCACCTTCTCTAATCCATCCTGAACAAAATCTGTCCCCAATAGCGTAGCCTCGCTGGCTCGAACCAACAACTGGAGATCTACACCGCCTTCCGTACAAAGCCTCATATAGAGCCATCTGAATACTCGATTAGTAGCTATTGTTGTAAGCAAACTCTACAAACAGTAAAAACTCATCCCATGAACCTCCGAAATCAATAACACAAGCACGCAACATATCCTCCAATATCTGAATAGTATGCTTGGACTGCCCGTCCGTCTGAGGATGAAAAGTTGTGCTCAACTCCACCTGAGTACCCAACTCTCGCTGAACAGACTTCCAAAACTAGGAAGTAAACTAAGTACCTCTATCTGAGATGATGGAAACCGGAACACCATGCAACCGAACAATATCTCGGATATATATCTCTGCTAACTGCTCTGAAGAATAAGTAGTACACACAGGAATGAAGTGCGCAGACTTGGTCAGCCGATCCATAATCACCCAAATAGAATAGAACTTCTACAAAGTCCGTGGAAGTCCAACAACAAAGTCCATAGTAATCCTCTCCCACTTCCACTCGAGAATAACCATCTGCTGAAGCAAGCCACCGGGTCTCTAATGCTCATATTTTACCTGCTGACAGTTGAGTCACCGAGCTACAAATCCCACAATATCTTTCTTCATTATTCTCCACCAATAGTGCTGCCTCAAGTCCTGATACATCTTCGCGGCACTCGAATGAATAGAATACCGTGAGCTATGGGCCTCCTCCAGAATCAACTCCCAAAGCCCATCCACATTGGGCACACAAATCCGGCCCTGCATCCTGAACGCCCCATCATCACCAATGGTCACATCTCTAGCATCATCATACTGAACCCTGTCCTTAAGGACAAGAAAATGTGGATCATCATATTGGTGCTCTCTAATGCGATCATACAAAGAAGACCGAGAAATCACACATGCCAACACCCGACTGGGCTCCGAAATATCCAACCTCATGAACCGATTGGCCAAGGCTTGAACATCAACTGCAAGGGGTCTCTCCCTAACTGGAATAAATGCCAAACTCCCCATAGTCACTGACTTTCGGCTCAAAGCATCGGCCACCACATTGGCCTTCCCCAGATGATACAATATGGTAATATCATAATCCTTAAGCAACTCTAACCATCTTCGCTGCCTCAAATTAAGATCCTTTTGCTTGAACAAATGCTAAAGACTGCGGTGATCAGTGAATACCTCACAAGATACGCCATACAAGTAATGCCTCCAAATCTTCAATACATGAACTATGGCAGCAACTCCAAGTCATGAACGGGGTAGTTTTTCTCATGGGGCTTCAACTAAAGAGAAGCATAAGCAATAACTCTACCCTCCTGCATCAATACACAACCAATCCCAACTCTCGAAGCATCACAATATACACTATATGAACCTGAAGCTGATGGCAAAACCAATACTGTAGCTGGGGTCAAAGCTGTCTTGAGCTTCTGAAAGCTCTCCTCACACTCATCCGACCATACAAATGAAACATACTTCTAAGTCAACTTGGTCAAGGGCGATGCGATAGATGAGAATGCCTGAACAAACCGGCGATAATAGCCTACCAACCCAAGAAAGCTACGAATCTCTGTGGCTGAGGACGGTCTAGGACAACTCTGAACTGCCTCTATATTCTTTAGATCAACCTGAATACCCTCGCTGGACACCACGTGCCCCAAGAAAGCCACTGAACTGAGCCAAAACTCACACTTGGAGAATTTCACATAAAGCTTCTCCTCCCTCAATTTCTGCAACACAACTCTCAAATGCTCCATGTGCTCCTCCTGGCTATGAGAGTACACCAAAATATCATCAATGAAGACTAAAATGAATGAATCAAGATAAGGCCGGAACACGCTATTCATCAAATGCATGAACGCTGCTGGGGTATTGGTTAGCCCGAAAGACATCACAAGGAACTCATAATAACCATATCTGGTCCAGAAAGTAGTTTTAAGAATATCTGAATCCCTGATCTTCAACTGGTGATAGCCCGAACGGAGATCAATCTTGGAGAACACTCTCGCTCCTTGAAGCTGGTCAAATAAATCATCAATCCGAGGCAAAGGATACTTGTTCTTAATTGTTGCCTTGTTCAATTGCCTATAATCGATGCACATTCTCATTGTGCCATCCTTTTTCTTCACAAACAGAACCGGCGCACCCCAAGGTGACACACTAGGCCGAATGAACCCCTTATCTAGGAGTTCTTGAAGATGTTCTTTCAATTCCTTCAACTCCGCTGGTGCCATACGATATGGAGGAATAGAAATGGGCTAAGTACCCGGCACCTGGTCAATACCAAAATCAATATCCCTATCTGGTGGCATGCCCGACAGGTCTGCAGGAAACACATCGGGAAAATCCTTCACAACTGGGATAGAATCAATACTGGGAATCTCAGCTCCAACATCCCTTACAAATGCTAGATATGAAAGTCAACCTTTCCTAACCATACGTTGGGCCTTCAACAAAGAGATCACTCTACTAGGAACATAATTAGTCACAACACGCCACTCGATCCGCGGCATAGCCAAAGTGACTGTCTTAGCATGATAGTCTAGAATAGCACGACACGGTGATAGCCAATCAATGCCCAAAATTATACCAAAATACACCATGCTCAATAGCAATAGATCCACTCGGGTCTCCAGACCCCCAATAGTTACCACACATGACCGGTACACACGGTCTACAACAACAATATTGCTTATCGGGGTAGATACATGAACAGGTAAAGCAAGAAACTCACGGGGTGTACCCAAATAGCGAGCAAAGTATGATGAAACATAAGAAAAGGTGAAATCAGGATCAAATAATACAAAGGCATCTCTGTGGTAGACTGAAACAATACCTGTAATTTATAGCATCTGAAGAAATGACGTGGGGTCTACCTAGGAGTGCATAGAAACGGGCCTAACCGTCCCCTGATCGACCTCCCCCTTTGCGGAGACCCCGGACTGCCTGACCTCCACCCCTAGTTGGCTGGGCGGGTGGTAAAGTAACTGGAGCAGAAGTCGAGGGCTGACCCCTCTGCTGAAGCTGACCATCACAAAGTCAAGGGAACTACCTCCTCATATGTCCAAACTCTCCGCACTCATAATAACTACCCGGTGCTGGATACGGGGACTGAAGGGAACCCCTAACACTGGAATGACCAGTAGAAGGACCTGGCATAGAAGAACCCTCTACTGATGGGGCACGTGACGAGCTCTGGGCTAGTAGGGCACTGAGTGATGACTGGCCCCGTTGAGATCTATGATGATCATGACCTGAAGATGCCCCGCGATACTCTGGACGGGCCGACTGAGTGGGCCTGAAAGAACGACCTCTACCATCTGGGACTGACCCATCGAAGGAGCACCACTGTAACTGCCCGATCCTCGAGGCCTCTTGGCCTCCCTCTTCTCTCGATCCTGACAGCGAACCATATCAATATCGTGTGCGATATCAACCACCTCCTAGAACGTAGCACCCAATACACTTTCTAGTCATAAGAATATAGAGATGGTAATTTAGGCCATCAACAAATCTCCTGATCCTCTCACGGTCTGTTGGAACCATCCAGACGGCATGACGAGCTAACTCAGAATACCTCACCTCATACTGTGATACAGTCATATCTCCCAGCTTCAGCCACTCAAACTGCCTACGCAACTCCTCTCTGCAGGACTGCGGTACATACTTCTGCAAGAAGAGAGTGGAGAACTCCTGCCAAGAAATGGGTGCTACACCGACCGGCCTACGCCTCTCATACGCCAACCACCAAGTGAAGGCAGCCCTAGAAAACTGAAAGGTAGTAAATGTCATACCACTAGACTCGAGAATCCCTGTTGTACGTAGCATTCGCTGACACCTATCTAGAAAACCCTAGGCATCCTCGCCCTCAGCACCACTGAATGATGGAGGCTGGAGTCTACCAAACCCCTCAAGATGACGCTGCTCATCATCCGGCATAACTGGCACAACAAACTCATGAGCTGGTGCAACCGGCTGGGCTGGAGGTGCCCCCGACGTCTGAAGTCCCTGCACTACCTGCTCAGGTGTGCGAGCAACGGAGGTTTGATTGCCTCCCCCGGCCTGTGAAGTAGTTGCTGCTGTAGTGGCTGAAACTGCCTGAGCTAGGCCAGTACAAACTAATAAGATCTGTGCCAAGGCCTCCTAAAGACCCGGAACCATGATGGGCATAGCTGGTGCCTGAATTGGTGCTGCTGGAGCATCCATAGCTGGAGCCTGATCCGGAGCTAGGGTAGTTGGTGGATCAACATGTCCTACCCTCGCTGCTCTGCCACGACCACGATCGCGTCCACGGCCTCTGGTGGCCTTAACGGGTGGCACTGGTGGTCGCCTACCTCGTCCGGTAGCTCTTGTCCTCGCCATCTGTGAGAGAATGGGATAATAGAAGTTTAGTACTCAGACCAACAAGTTCGCATGACAAGGATTTCAAGAATGTGAAGTTTTTTCCTAAAGGTTCTGCAGCCTCTCGAGGATAAATACAAACGTCTCCATATCGATCTGCGAGACTCTACTAAACATGCTCATGACTCGTGAGACCTATGTAACCTAGAATTTGATACCAACTTGTCACGACCCTAACCCCCAACCCGGTCGTGATGGCGCCTCTCGTGAAGACAAGGCCAGCCAATCCAACACAGTACACTTCTTTAAGTAGTTAATTACCATTAAACGGTTTAAAGCATGATTTAATAGCAATAATTTGTGGAAATATAGATAACAACAGAAGAAACTATCCCGACACAACCCAAACCGGGGTGTCACAAGTCATGAGAAACTAAGGATCCTGATACGAGTCTACTAGATATAATATCTGGTACAACTGTTTGAAGAATATAAAAGTAATATGATAAGGGAGTCACGGGGGCTGTGGACGCCAACGACAACCTCGTAGTCTCCGAAAACACTGCCTGGACTGGGAGGATCAGCTCTTAGGAGCGGACTCTGCGATGCCTGAATCAGCTCACACGGTGTAGGGAGTAATGTGAGTAATCCAACTCAGTGAGTAATAATCATAAATAATGGTTGAAAGCAAGAAAACACGTAAAGGCACAAAGCAATTCTATATCAAAGCTGTAAAAATCACGTAAAGCAGTAAATCAATGAAGAAGTCAAGTGAAATCTCTTTAAATTAGGTAAAACATGTAATTTAGCAGGTAAATAACAAGTAGAAATCTGCCACTTGGGCACAGTATCAATCACTCAGAACAGTGTCATCTCCTCGGGCTCACTCTCATCACTTAGTGCTCATTCTCAGCTCTTGACCCATATATCTCTCACAATAACAGAAATCATAATAACCACTGCGGCGTGTAGCCCGATCCGTACATCACTGCTGCGTGCAGCCCGATCCATATAGATAGTCGACTGCGCTCATTGGGGGTGTGCAGACTCTGGAGGGGCTCCTACAGCCCAAACGCTAAATTGTTGCGGCGTGCAGCCCGACCCGTATAAGTATTGCTGCGGCGTGCAACCCGATCCATCACATATATAATATCCTCACCATTGGGTTCTCAGCCCCTCTGAGTCATTAACCTCACAGCCTCTGGGGCACCATAATAGAAGATAGGGATCTCAACCCACAAATTCCTCTTGTTTAGGAATAGTTTGATAAAACCAGTTTGAATCGTTTAAAACAGATAGAAACATGACTGAGGATATGATTTTTTTAACTAGTGAGGAAAATCAGTCAAAATCCCCGAAGGGTTCAAATAGTTGGCACGAAGCCCAAATATGACAATTAGCCCAAATCATGATGATAACAAATATGTTTCAGTTAAATACGCGGTAAAATCATCAGTCGGGACAGACCAAGTCTCAATCTCTAGTAGTAAAAGACCCTACGCTCATCATCTAGTGCGTGTCTCTCCTCAAGATAGCACTACGATGTGCAACCCTCAAGACATCATTTACGATCATTACTCACCTCGGATCGGCTACAACTCTAGCTCGCGAAGCCTTTGCCCCTCAAACCGGCCTCCACGCGCGTCAAATCTATCCAAAATCAGAACGAATACATCACAATATGCTAAGGGAGCAAAACCCAAGCAAAAACAAATAAAAAAATATCGAAAATCCTGGAATTAGCACAACTCGAGCTTGAACCCAATTCTCGAAACTCAGAAATTTTCACATCATTAGATTCCTTATTACCCTACGAGTTCATACATACCAAAAGTCATCAATTCCGACCTCAAATGGTCCTTCAAATCCCACTTCAAAAGTTCAAAATCCCAAGCCGTAGTTCTTCCATTTTTAGCTTAAGCTCCAAGAATTTCTAGGTTAATTTCACAATAGATTAGATTTCTTGGTTCGAAAATCTTACCTCCAATTAATTCTCCTTGAATCCCTCTTTAATCACCTTCAAAAAGCTCTCAAAATACTCAGGTATGGAGGAAAAATCGCTCAAAATCGCGGATAAAATGACTTATAAAATTTCTGCCCTGGATTTTTTGCATCTATGACCCACCACCACTCCTGCGGTACCGTTTCGGCAGTAATTGCTCCGCATCTGCGAAAATCACTTAGGGGCCCAGATTCTACATCTGCGGTCCACGAGTCACATCTGCGACTCCGCAGGTGCGGTCCTTGGCTATTATTCCCAAACCACTTCTGCAGCTCTTCTTCCACATGTGTGGTACCGCACCTGCAGTCCCCAATCTGCAGGTGCGGAAATACCAGAAATAGCAACTTCTGAGATCTCTTAAGTCCAAAATCTTCCCGTTAACCATTCAAATTCACCCCGAGGCCCCCAGGACCTCAACCAAAAGCACCAACATGACCCAATATCTTATTCAAACTTGTTCTAATCATCCAAATACCTCAAACAACATCAAATTACCCAAAACTCATCGAATTCAAGCATAATTTTTTAGAAATCTTCCGAAATATATTTTCGATCAAAACTCAACCAAACCACGTCCGAATGACCTGAAATTTTACATACACATCCCAAATGACATAAAAAAGCTACATCATCTCTCGGAATTTCATTTCGACCCTCGGATCAAAATCTCGCCAACCAACCGGAAATTGCCAAAATACTAACTTCGCCAATTCAAGCCTAATTCTACTCCAGACCTCCAAAACCAATTCTGCTCGCACTCCTATGTCATAAATCACCTCCCAAAGCTAACCGAACCATCGAAAATCACATTCTAGCCCTCTAACACATAAGTCAACATCCAGTTGACTTTTCCAACTTAAACCTTCTTAAAGGGACTAAGTGTCTCATTTCTTACCAAATCCACACCGAATGCAAACAACTCAATTTGATAACATAAAATATGGATAACGAAGCATAATGAAGTGTAAATGGGGAAAACAGAGTGGAAACTCATGAGACGACTTGTCGGGTCATCACACAATGCACCAAAGGTTTATTTACCTGATGGAACTTCACTTGATGTTGAATGTACTGGAGAGAGTAGAATTGGTGAAAACAATATTGTTAAGAATGTTCTATATGTTCCAAATTTTAAATATAACCTCTTATCTGTGTCCAAGCTTACAAGGGACTTAAGATGTTTTATATCCTTTTATCCTGACTTCTGGATAATGCAGGACCTTCACAGTGGGAAGGTGAAGGGGATTGGTAAGGAATTAGAAGGTTTGTACAACTTGCAGCATCAGAAACTTGAAGCCAAGGCTGCAAATGTACATCTTCAGAAATCTACTATGCAGGAGGAGGACTTAAAAGAGTGGCATGGATGACTTGGACATGCTCCAGATAGAGTAGTGAAACAAATTCCAAACATGAAGTTCAAGGCTAATAATGATGAAATAAAGGAATGCACAATCTGTCCTTTGGCTAGACAAGGCAGATTGCCCTTCCCCTAAGAGTACAAGTAGATCAGATAAGCCATTTCAATTGATTCATATGGATGTTTGGGGTCCATATAGAGTACAAACTCATAGTGGACATAGATTCTTCCTTACTATAGTAGATGATTGCAGTAGAATGACATGGATTTACTTACTACGGCTCAAGAGTGATGTGGTTGTATGTTTGAGATAATTTTTAGCCTTAATAAAGACTCAATTTGCTGTGACTGTGAACGTAGTAAAAAGTGACAATGGATCTGATTTTTTCAATTCTAAATGCCAAAAATTTGTGTCAATCTTATGGAATGATTCACCAGAGTTCATGTGTTCACACCCACAACAAAATGGGGTGGTGGAGAGGAAACAAAGGCATATACTATAAGTGTCCAGGGCCATTAGATTGCAAGGTTATTTGCCTCTCAAATTTTGGGGTAAATGTGTACAGGCAGCCATTTATGTCATATAGGTTGCCTCTATCAGTATTGTCAGTAAAATCATATTTTGAGATGTTGTATGGAAGAGTGCCATCTTTACAGCACCTGCTAACCATAGGATGGCTATGCTTTGCTAAGGTTGTAGGAGAAAAGGATAAGTTTGCAGCCAGATCTATTGGAGCTGTGTTGATGGGATATTCATTGTCCTAGAAGGGATACAAACTGTATAATATTTTAACTAACTCTTTCTTTGTAAGCAGGGATGTCAAATTTTGGAGAATATCTTTCCATTTCAACTACTTAAGGAAGGAAAGTTGCAGCTTTTCCCTAATGGTGTACTGCAATATCTAGCCACTATTGATGTTATTCCTCTACAGATAAACATACAAAATGATTGTGCATCCCCTTCAGCGATGCCACCTGCTGTAGACAACCACACTGCTGATACACAACCTTTATCACCACTTCCTTTATCCTCTGAAGACACTCCAGCTCAGCAGTCACATATTCCAGACCAGGATACATTTGTTCCTGTGGGTCCCCAATTAAGAAAGTCAGACAGGACTACTAAGGAGCCTGTGTGGCTACAAGATTATGTCTGCAATGGTTCCTTGACAAGGCTAGAAGGGTAGCAGCTTTGCAAATACCCAATGTATGACTATTTGACCCATGCAGGTTTCTCAATCAAATATCAGTCCTATTTGTCCAAAATCACCAGCATTAGAGAACCTTTGAATTATGAGGAGGCTACATCAGACCCCAAATGGCTTGATGCTATGCAGCAGGAGTTGACTGCACTTAAGGACAACAGGACATGGACACTGGTAGATTTTCCAGCAGGGAAGAATCCTATTGGATGCAAGTGGGTGTTCAAGATAAAGTATAAGGCCAATGGTGAGATCGAAAGATACAAGGCACGACTAGTAGCTAAAAGTTACAATCAAAAGGCCTAGACTATCAGGAAACTTTCTCTTTCTCCCTTGTAGTCAAGATGGTGGCAGTCAGGGTAGTTATAGCTTTAGTTGCAGCCAACAACTTGAATTTGCATCAAATAGACTTTTATAATGCATTTCTCTAAGGGAACCTTACTGAAGAAGTTTATATGTGTCCACCCTAGGGATTTCTCAGCCAGGGGGAGAAGGTATGTAGGGTGCACAAATCCCTATATGGATTAAAACAGGCTTCAAGACAATGAAACCTCAAATTAACTGAGGCATTGCTGAACTCTGGTTTTGTACAAAGTCACTTTGAATATTCCTTGTGCACAAAGAAGCAAGGAACAAGATTAGTCATAATCCTGGTGTATGTAGACGATCTCCTTATAACTTGGAATGATCAAGCACTAATTTTTTAGGCAAAGACCATGCTGCAGAGTAATTTCAGGATCAAGGACCTAGGAGAGTTGAAGTTCTTCCTTGGGATTGAGCTAGCAAGGTCCAAGGAAGGAATACTGATGAACCAAAGAAAGTTTGCAATACAGCTAATCACTGACCTTGGATTAGCAGGCTCAAAACCTGTGACTACACCAATGGAATGCATCCAAAGGTTCACTACTGTGGAACTTGATCAACACTTGAACTTGAAAGAAAATGAGAAGCTGGTAGACTCAGGGCCATATCAGAGATTGGTGGGAAAATTGTTGTACCTTACTATGACTAGGCCAGATATATGCTATGCAATCCATGTGTTAAGCCAGTTCATGCATTGTCCAAAGAAATCTCACATGGAGGCTGCTATAAGGGTTGTGAGATATATTAAAGGAGCATCAGGCTTGGGGTTGCTGATGAGTTCCAAACAGTCCCCTAAATTGACAGCATTTTGTGATGCTGATTGGGCATCATGCCCTGTCTCCAGGAGATCTGTAACAGGATATGTGATGAAATTGGGAAATTCTTTAGTGTCATGGAAATCCAAGAAACAATGCACAATCTCAAGAAGCTCTATAGAGGCAGAGTACAAGAGCATGGCAGCAAGAGTTGTAGAAATATCATGGTTGACAAGACTTTGCAAAGAGCTGGGTGCTGAAGTTGAGCTGCCAGTGGAGTTGCACTGTGACAGCAAAGCAGCAATTCAAATTGCTGCAAACCCCATATTTCACGAGCGTACAAAGCACATAGACATAGACCTACATTTCATTAGAGAGAGGATTCAACAAGGGATTGTCAAGACCAAGTATGTGATGTCTAAAGACCAAGAAGAAGATTTGTTCCCAAAGGCACTTGGAAGAACATAACATTAGTACCTGATGAGCAAGCTAGTAGTGGTCAACTTATTTGCACCACCTAGCCTGAGGGGGAGTATTGAGGAGAAGCGTGATACATGACAGTCACGTGAGTTAGTGTAGTTAGCTGAAGGTTAGTTATAACTAATTATGTGGTTAGTGGTTAGATAATTAGTGGAGAATGATTAGTCCAGCTATCATACACATTGGATATAAGTAGAACATATTTCCTTGTATTCAGTTTTTATAGGATGAAAATACAATCATTTTCAGCTCACATGCTCTCCAATGTGTTCTTCATTCTAGAACCTTCTTGTTCATCTTCTTCTTAGCTCCAGTTGATCTAATCTACGAGCTTCATCAGACTTACGTCTCTTTTGTAGTTTTCGTGCCAAAATCACCAGCGACGGAATAATTGGAGGTCGGGTTTACATGGGTTAGTAGCATGAATAGTTAGATAGAGTGTATCGAAAAGGGTTTAGGTATTTGAAGAACCAAATTTTGACAAACTAAATGTTTAATTCGGTAAAAGAGAGAGGTTATATTAGAATGTTGTTTTTTATTTAATTGTTATTTCGATTAGCGCCTTACTGTCTAGTCTCTGCCGCTTATTTTACACTATAAGGACCAGATGTGTACAATTTTACAGACCAGATTTAGTCTCATCGCCAATATAGCGAGAATTAGGGGCCAGAAAATTATCTTGACAATATTTATATACATTCAGGGACCAGATTTTCCACTCGTCCTTAATTTTTGGTCCCTAATAATACTTTTTCTTGCAGTGCATCTTGTCTGGTTTTTGAGCTACATTCCAACCTTTGAATATTCCTCTCTTTTGGAAGCTTTAGGAGTGAAGAATATTGCACTTTGTAAGCTTTATGACTTTTATTATTCTCATCTTTTTGTATTTTAGCATGAGTAGCTAGCTTTAAATACTAAGGTTGTGAATCCTAAATAGGTGTTATGTTAATGGGTGTTTAACACTGAATATATATATATAATGGTTGGTTGATATATATTTATTTCTCATTCTTCATTTATTGTTGGTGGTTGCAAACATTAACAAGAGCCATTAGACTCTTTATTTACTTGGAAAAGTGAGTTAGAGTTTGGTAGAAGTAAATATCAAAGACTTAAGGCTTTAAATATTGTTTGATAGAATTGCTTAAGAATAAATGGGTTTTATTTGGCATAAATTGATTGCTCTTAATTGCAACTCTTTTATACTTGGAAAAATCATAAAGAGGAAATAGTACCCAACTATTGAATATTATTGGGTAGTCATTTAGAAATCATTTGCATATCTAAAGAACCTTAAAATTAGAAATATATCATATTAACAACGATAGTATTACATTTCATTGAAGGGTACACAACCTTGGTTTCCTTAATCAAATTATTTACATTCTCAATGTTACAATTAGTTATCTCTTCAAATCTGTAACGACCTGACTTGTCATTTTAAGAATTAGCGCCCCGTTTAGAGGCTTAAGACGTCAAGAAGCTTCATAATGTGTATTATAACTTGTGTGTGTGGTCGAATTTGGTTTTCGTAAGATTCAGAGTTAAATTTAAAGAAAAACAAAATCTTATTTTTGAAGCTCAAATGGAAAGAGTTGATTGGAGAGTTGACTTTTGAGCAAACGACCCCAAAATGGAATTTTAATGATGTCAATAGCTTCGTATGGTGATTTCGGAGTTAGACGTGTGTCCGAATTTGGATTCGGAAGTCCATAAGACCATTCGAGGCATTTTGGCGAAGTAAGAAAGTTGACGTGTTCTAATTATATTATTTTATATGTGGAAGAGGTCTATTACCATGATGGATACCAATTCGATATGATATCAAGTGTACGAGGCATACTATAAGATGTATGGGGTCTAAGGAAAGTCCTAAGTCTAAGCCAAGTTGGAAAATTTCATAATAGACTAATGTTGCAAATAAGTATGCACAAGACCTAACTTTGGACGATCATATCTACATATTTATAAAGAGTTATATGATGAACAACCTATCAAATGAATGATATTTGAGTCTACTTTCTAACACTTCAATCCGTTTATCATTTGGACACGCCTACAAGAAGTTATGGCCAAATTACCAAACACTGGCAGAAGGTGTTCTACCACGTATGTAGGAAATTCCAGAATGTTCCTAAATGTCATTTCTAAACACTTTTTACACAACTGCCCCGCATCCTACGATGCCCCATGCGCTGCAGCTGTAAAGTATCAGTTTTACAACCCGAGCCCCATTTCATTTTACTCGTTTAGGGCTCATATATTTGGGTATTTTCTGGTGTTCTAAAGAGAGAGGAGAGCGATTCTAGAGAGAGGAAAGGAAGGGATAAGGATTTGCACAACTCTACCTTAAATCAAACCTTGAAATCGCATCAAAGGGGTTGCTAGGACTTCGAGAGGTAAGAATTTCTTTCCCCAATTCTTCAATTTCAAAATCTATCTAGAAATGGGTAATTAGTAAGATGATTCTTGGATGTGAGAGTATTAGTTATTCATGCTTGTAACAATAAGGTTGTGGGAAGATTATTGAGTTCAAATAGGTAAATATTGGGTTGAAAATGGTACAAATGTTCAAAACTTTAATTGAAGATTTGAAAGACAATCTGATGTCAGAATTCGATAATTTTTGTATGGTTGAACTTGTATCGGAAAGGGTATTCAAATTTTGTGAGTTTTTCTTGGATTCGGAACATGGGTCCCGTTGTTGAATTATAAAATAAATTTCGAATTTTAAACCGGAATATTAATAATTTCATATGGAATTAATTTGTACGATTTATATTGAGTATATTGAATTATTATGACTATATTTGAAGCTTCGGACGATTTCGTGAGGCAAAGGCTTGTTGGAATTTTGAATTGGTTGCAAAGCGAGGTAAGTGTTTGGTCTAACCTTAGCTTGAGTGATTAGGGGTTGTGTCCTCTTTGTTATGTGTTGTTTGTAGAGTACGACGTATAGGCATGATGACGAGTATTTATACGTTGGTGTCAAGCATGCCCGTAAGTCTTATATTTTGATTAATGTGACTCCGTTTCGTATTGTATATGCTCAATATGATAATTTCTATTGAGGAATATGATTTGTGGAAGTATTATTGTTAATTGAACATGGTAGAGCGTTGGCTCAAGTTGAGAATTTAATTGTTGAACATGGTAGAGCATTGGCTCAAGTTGAGAATTGAATAGTTGAACATCGTAGAACATTGACTCAAGTTGTGAATTGAGTTGTGAAGTAAACGTGAAAGAGGAAAGGAGAGAGAGAATCATGATATTGTCTCCCTTGCCAGGATGTTATTGTTTTGATGTTGTTTCCCTTGCCGGGATTTGATTATTGTACTATTGTTCCCTTGCCCGGATTGAATTGTTGAACATTATAGAGCATTGGCTCAAGTTGAGAATTGAATTGTTTGGTTGAGGAAGAGTGTTAAAGTACGAAGGGTGATTCCGTGTATGATTTTATGAGGAAGAGTGTAAAGCACGACGAGTGATGTCGTGCCGCACGATGTACAATTTCGTACCGATTATATTGATTTTACTGTGAGGATGAGAGTAAAAGCACGAAGGCTGATGCTGTGCAGTTTATATTGATTTTTTGGTGAGGACAAGAGTAAAAGTACGAAGGGTGATGTCGTGCACTTGTCCTTGATATTTTCCTGATTCTAATTGAGTTATGTTGTCCTTTATGTTTATTTACTGATTTTCTGTTGCTACTTGATTTTATTTCGATGTTATAGATTCCCTTACCCTATTTGCCTTGTATTTGTTGCTTGGGTTAGGAAGCGTGTAAAGCACGAAAGGTGATGTCGTGTATTGTTTTGGTGAGAGAGTGTTAAAGCACTAAGGGTGATGCCAAGTATTGTTTTGGTGAGAGAGTGTTAAAGCATGAAGGGTGATGTCGTGCACCTTATGTTTGTTGTGTTTACTTGTTATTAACAATTTAAGTGTATTAATTGTTTAGATCCATTTACTGTTGTGATCCTTTGTGTTGGAATCCATAGTGTTTACAATACCTCGACTTATTTTTTTTATATGTTCAATACTTCAAATTTCAGCAATTATTACATTTTTAACTCAATTGATTTCACAACTAAATTTTCCTTAAACCGTTTGAGATTGTACTTTACTTAAAAAGAAATTTCTACTATGTTTTGATTTATTGATTTCTCGTATTAAAGGTAATGATTCATTTGATATTGTACTTTAATTGAAAAAGGGTATTTTCTATTTCTAAAAATAACTTGATCTTTTCTTGTTGGTTTCCTAATTGGGTTGGAAGTTGTACTCTACTTTATGTTAAGTGAATGAGGTTCCTTGAACATTCTTAATTGTATTGGGTTATGGAACCTATGAACTGAGTATCATGAGGATATTGTTATGCAATGTGAGAAAGAAATATGTGGGCACAAGGTGTCGGGGAAAATATTATGGTTTTATTTAATGGCACGTGAGTTGTCCGTGCGGTTGTGATATAAATATGGGCACGAGGTGCCGTAAAAATATGAAAGTGGGTTGAGACCTATATTATTTATGATTATGAAATGCGGCGTCATAAGGTGACCTTTACTCGAAAGAATTATATTCGAAAGATGCTTATTTGAAAGATATTTATTTGAAGGAAATATATTCAAAATATATTTATTGAAAAGCATATTATCTTAGAGATTATTATTTGAAGGATTTGTAGGCGAACGATTGATAATACACTACTTTGCCGAGGTTAGGCTAGGCACTTACCAGCACATGGGGTCAGTTGTGCTGCTAATACACTTTGCACTCTTTTGTGCAGATCCCAGTGTTGTAGACTTCGGACCGTAGTGAGATTGCTGTTTCTTGTTCATCAGGCGACCCGAGGTAGTCCTGCAGGCATCCGCAGGCCTTGGCATCTCCTTCCATATACTATTCCTGTTTCTTTCATGTATTTCCAGAGACTGTGTTGTATTTATTCTTTTAGACCTTTATTTGTAGTACTGTTAGACAGTCTGTGAAGTTGTGATACCAGTCTTGGGTAGATTTGTTATGGATTGGTATTAGCTGTATTATTAAAACTTTACAACGCATCCTTCCACTTATTCAATTCTGTTGTTATCTAATTGTTGGCTTTTAACTATTATCGGATTAAAAATGAAAACAAGGTAGATAGTTCAATTGGTTGGCTTGCCTATCTTTCACTAGTAGGCACCATCACGACTTCCGAGGACGGGAAATCTAGGTTGTGACAAGTTGGTATCAGATCCCTAGGTTACATAGGTCTCACAATTCACAGACAAGTTTAGTAATGTCTTGCGGAACGGTACGGATACGTCTGTGCTTATCTTCGAGAGGCTATAGAACTTGTAGGAAAAAAAATCCACTTCAGTCATTCCTTATCGTGCGGCATTTATTCAGCTTGAAGCATATATCTTATGTTCTTTTGAATCTACTCATGTATGGAATTGCGAACTACGCCAATGGTTTGTGATACCGTAAAAGGGTTATAAGAGAGTCAGGGTTGCTCAACCATTGTTACCACGTGTCGTTCAGAATCGAGGTTATGGAAGTGCAGAGAGATCTTTCAGTTGTGCGCATGGGAGTGCATCAGATTTTGATATCTGGTTGATAAGTACAATCTTAAGAAGGTTTAATTGGTTACGTAATCATCACAAATGGATGTAGATCTAAAGATATTTAGTGGTATTAGAGACTATATGGTTCGTATGGGATTTCTAATTAGCGAAGAGTACATACTAGCAGCCAAGACACTGGAGGAAGTGAGTTTAACTGTCATGAGGATTACAATCGCCAAGTAAATGGCTTGAGGTGTCTTATGACTGGTGTCGTACGAGCAGTGAAGGTTAGTATTGTGGATCGTCGAGAATGTGTCTTATGATTTCGCACCAAGTGAGGGGAGTCCACTATCAACGATTAGATTGTGGGGTCATGTCGTATACCAATTTTGGCCTAAGATGTATATATGTGGTATTGAAAGGTTTTCCAAACTTATATATGATCAAGAGCTGAGATTTGAATGGGATGATGATGAGACTTGAGATATTCCCGCGACATTAATAATTCTACATTTCAGTTTCAGCGGGGTCATGGAAACATATTCAGTATACTTGTAGTGCTTAACTTAATCACAACACTCGCGTAGGGCAGTCATCTTTTAATGTACCAGTGGCATGGAATTTCCTGCAATGGTTATTTAAGTTATCCTATACAGACTCGTATGAGCAGTCAAATTGTGGATGGGTTGTTATGAAAATGGTGATACTAAGAACATCCTGAGAAATTGTCATAGACTTGGGAGAAATCTGTTCTATCAGAGCACATGTGCCACGTACTCTATTACAGTTACTACTCTACTTACACTACCAATTATGGGTGGAGGAAAAGTGGGTAGATGGCACCTAAGAGGTGAAGGCCTGACCCATTGATATATTTGCTATGGTATAGCTGAGGTCGCTACACTAGATGGAGTCATTACGAGTACGAACTCGAGTTATCATAAAGGAACAATTTCCTTAACTTCATTCGGTTATAAGTATCGAGGAAAGTCCTCCTAATATGCTCTACTCATGAGTGAGCTTCGTAATCTTAGATTTACTTATGTGAATACTCCTGTTGGGAGATTATATAGAGATAGTTATGTCGATCATTATGTGTTAGTCACTAAAAGTAGTTGTGATGTGGGTTTTGATGTGATTTCAGGAAAATTGATTTAAATTGAAAATTTTATTCCCTATTGGTGTGAGGGTTCTTTATATGTTGTGATTTTGTTTAACGGAAATTATTAAGAAGAAGAAAGAAAGGAAATGGAAAATTTCAATTGGCACAATGTGCATATTACTTATGTACGGAGTTGAGGACGAGATCCTCGTACTTTTACATGATGTGGAATATTTAAATTGTGGTGGATGTTGAGGACAAGCTACGGTGGATGTTATATAGGGACGAGGTCCTTGTGGTGAAAAGTTTATATGTTTAAATTCTCCCTTTGTGAAATTAAAATTTGTAACATAGTACTTATAGGGAGACATACCTATGAGGCTTATTTGAATATTTTTGTATGAATATCTCTGTGCATATTTTGCCAAATTGTATTGTAGTTATTGAGTTTTAGCCTACGAGGTGAGTGACCAGGTGGCGTTAATTGTGAATCGTTAATTTGGGTAAATAATTATGAGGTCTTCATGCTACGTTGTTAGTAAAGTGAAAGCTTGAAATAAGAATTTTTTAACATGAAGTTAATTGGCAATTTTGTAATCGATTATGTACAACTATTATAACCAGAGATATGGTTAAGGTCATACATATGATGTGTTTCATGTCGAAATATCTTTTATGATATGGCTATTGTACCTCTGGTTGTTGGTGCTGCAACTTTTAAAGTGGAACATGATTTAATCCTAATGCTCAAAGCGGAGGTTTTTTTCCAGGAATTCCACTGATGATGATCCGACACAACATCTTAGAAACTTCTTGGGTGTGTGCGCGATGCATAATCAGAACAATGTCTCTCATGATGCCGTTAGGTTGAGGGTGTTCAAGTACTCACTAGCTGGGGACACAAGGAAATGACTTCAAAATATGCCACCAAACTCCATTCATTCTTTGCCTGAACTTGTCCGAGCATTCTTAGCTAAATGGTTCCCGCAAAGTAAGAAGTCTGAGCTCCGGGATAAAATTTTCTTTTTCAAGCAAGTACCAGGAGAACATCTACATGAGGCATATGATCGATTCAAGTTATATTTGGTGAGATCTCCCAATCATGGTTTTCCGGATTCTATCTTGTTGGAAAAGTTTTACATGGGTTTAGATCCTATGAACCAATATATAGCCAAGAATGCATCTGATGGATTTTTTATGGACAAGACATTCGCAAGGGTCATACAAATACTTGATAAAATGGAAAAACATAATCAAGCTTGGCACTCAGAGGACACCACAGGTGGAATTGCATGTGGTTCTCCCTAATTGACCACCATGATTAAGGAGAATCAATAAATAGATCAAGTAATTGCAGGGCTTGCCACCGATGTCAATATGTTGACAAAAATGTTCACTGAAAGCCAAACGATGAAGGTAAATGTGGTGGAAGATGTGCACCCATCATCAAGTGAAGATTATGAGGAAGCCAACTATGTCAGCAACTCTCAAGGAGGCTATCAAAGGCAACAATACCAAGGTCAAGGACAACAAAATCAATGGAGGCCTAACCCGCAAGGGCAAGGCAACCAACAGTGACGAAATGACCAAGGTGGCTCAAATCAAGGAAATTGGAATAACAACAACAACAACTTCTCAAATCAGAGTTCAAACCCTTATGTTCCTCCAAAGGGTCAATATTCAAATGAAGGTTCCTCAAGTGATTCCAAGTTGGAAAGCATGCTTGAACGGGTATTGCAAAATCAAGAGAAGTCTGACACTTCTATGAGGAGTATGACCGAGCTTGTTGGTTCTCATACCGCATCCATTCAAAAATTGGAGATGCAAATGAGAGATCTTTCTAGGTAACAAAATCCGAAGCAAAAAGGGACACTCCAAGTGACACAATTGCGAACCCAAAGGGTAGTGGGAGTGGTCCAACTTCTCATATCTTGGCAATTACTACTCGGAGTGGGAAGGTACTACAAGGAGAAAGCGAACAAGTGGTTGAAGTAGAAGAGTCCGAACAAGAGGTTGAGGTGAAGAGCCAAGTGTTGTTGAAGTTGAAAAGGTTCTAGAAGAGTTGAAAGTGCAAGAAGTAAATCGGGAAGAGGTAAAGGAAAAGGTAAAAGAGACACCAAAAACTCTACCACCTATTCCTAGACCTCCTCCTCCATTCCCTCAAAGACTTGCTAGGAAGGTTGATGATAGCAAACTCGAAAAGTTCTATGACATTCTCAAGCAGTTATCGGTGAATATTCCATTTGTAGAAGCATTTCAAGAGATGTCGGGTTTTGCTAAATATTTGAAAGACTTGATTACCAAGAAGAGAACCACCAAGAATGAAGTGGTGAATGTGACTCACCGGGTTAGTTCCATCATTGCAACATCCACCGTTCAAAAGAAAGAAGACCTGAGAAATTTCACCATTCCATGTACTATTGGGGCACATGATTTTGCAAGAGCCCTTTATGATAATGGGGTTAGCATCACCTTAATGCCTCTTGCCATTTACAAGCAAGTAGGGTTAGGTATGCCAAGGCCCACAAGTGTGAGATTGCAGATCATTCCATAAAACGACCGGTAGGAATTGTCAATGATGTGCTTGTAAAAGTGGGAAGGTTTCATTTACCCGCCGATTTCGTAATCCTTAATTGTGCAGTTGACAATTTTGGGGAGATCAAATTCCATGTGAATGATGAAGAGGTTACATTCCAAGCAAGCAAGGGTATGAAACTACCATATGAATATGAAAGCATCTCGGTGATTGATGTTGTTGATGAAGTAAAAGATGCTGTTGAAATGAAGATGGAAGAACAATGACTCGGTGAGGCATTGGCGGCTATTTGGTAAACTTCGATGGTGAAGATATGGAGGGGTATATAGAATCAGTCATTGCATTAGAGGGGATTCGGTCCTATACTTATGCTCCGGCGAAGCTCTCTCTCGACTGGGAGAATAGAGCCACTCCCCCCGCAAAACCTTCTATCATTGAGCCACCGCAACTAGAGATCAAACCACTTCCACCACACTTGAGGTATAAATTTCTTGGCTCAAATAATACTTTACTGGTAATCGTTTCTTCTTTGTTGAATGATCTACAGGTACAACAATTGTTGGATGTCTTGAAGGAGAATAAGAAAGTTATTGGGTGGACAATTACGGACATCCGAGGGATTCCCGCCGGAATTTGCGAACACAATATCCAATTGGAGAATGAGGCTAAACCAAGTGTGGAGAATGAACGACGGTTGAACCCGTTTATGCAAGAGGTGGTGAAGAAATAAATCATCAAGTGGTTGGATGTCGGGGTAGTCTACCCCATTGCTGATAGTTCTTGGGTGAGCCCGGTGCAATGTGTGCTGAAAAAGGGAGGCATGACCATGATTGAAAATGATAAAAATGAGCTCATGCCAACAATAACGGTGACCGGATGGAGGGTGTGTATGTATTATCGGAAGCTCAACAATGCCACGTGCAAAGACCATTTCCCTATGCCTTTTATTGATCAAATGCTTGATCGGCTAGCAGGAAGGTCATTCTATTGCTTTCTTGATGGATATTCCGGTTACAACCAAATCAACATAGGATTGGAGGACCAAAAGAAGACAACATTCACTTGCCCTTATGGAACGTTTGCTTTTAGTTGGATGTCGTTTGGTTTGTGCAATGCTCCGGCTACTTTTCAAAGATGTATGATGTCCATCTTCTCAGATATGGTGGAGGATTTTCTAGAGGTTTTCATGGACGACTTTTCGATGGTAGGTGACCCTTTTGAGCATTGTCTTAACAATCTTAGACAAGTGCTCAAGAGATGTGAGGAGACCAACCTTGTGCTTAACTGGGAGAAATGCCACTTCATGGTGGATGAGGGAATTGTCTTGGGGCATAAAATTTTAGAACATGGTATAGAGGTTGACCGGACATAGATAGAGATCATTTCCAAACTTCCTCCACCTACTTCAGTTAAAGGTGTTCGAAATTTCTTGGGGCATGCCAGATTCTATAGGCGGTTCATCAAGGATTTTTCCATAATTGCAAATCACATGTGCAAACTCCTTGAGAAAGATGCAAAATTTGTGTTTGATGAGAAGTTCCTTAAAGCCTTTGATGAATTAAAACAAAAGCTCACCACGACACCTATTTTTGTCACACCCGACTAGTCTCTTCCATTCGAACTCATGTATGACGCCAGTGGTGTAGCTAATGGGGCCATGCTTGGCCAATGTCATAACAAGGTTCTTCACCTGGTCTATTATGCAAGAAAGATACTCAATGGCGCGCAAATGAACTATACGGTGACTGAGCAAGAAATTCTTGCCATTGTCTATGCCTTTGATAAATTTCGGGCTTACTTGTTAGGATCCAAGGTGATAGTGTACAAAGACCATGCTTCTCTTCTCTATCTTAGGGCAAAGAAGGATATAAAGCCTAGTTTGATTCGGTGAGTCCTATTGTTGCAAGAATTTGACTTCAACGTCAAAGATCGAAAAGGGATTGAAAATCAAGTGGCGGATCATTTATCAAGGCTTGAAGAGGCAGGGCGACCAAAGGAAGATCTTGAAATCAACGATGCTTTCCCGGATGAACATATATTGGCATTATCTAACACTTTTGCTCCTTGATACACCGATATTGCTAACTACTTGGTTAACGACCTTATTCCGGATGGATTGGAAGCTTATTAGAAGAAGAAGTTTTTGAGAGATTGTCGGCATTACTATTGGGAAGAACCATCCTTATTCCGTATTTATGTTGATAACATCATCAGAAGGTGTGCTCCAGAAGAGGAGATTATGCCAATTCTAAAGGCATGCCACGACTCACCGGTCAGGGGTCACAATAGGGGCAACTGAATGGCGGAAAAGGTGCTTTAATATGGTTATTATTGACTGTTGATTTATCATGATGCCAATAAAATGATCAAGGCTTGTGACCAATGTCAAAGGCAAGGATCAATCTCCAAGAGGCATGAAATGTCAATGCACTTTGTGATGGAGATAGAGATCTTTGATATGTGGGGAATTGATTTTATGGCTCCTTTGTAAGCTCTTGTGGTATGAAATATATCTTGGTGGTTGTGGACTATGTTTCCAAATGGGCTGAAGTAATTATCTTACCAAACAATGAGGCAAGGAGTGTGACCACATTCTTAAAGAAAAACATATTCACGCGGGTTGGCACTCCTAGAGCCATTCTTAGTGATGGTGGGTCTCACTTTTGTAACAAGGATTTCACGGGGCTACTAGAGAAATATGGCGTCAAACACAAGGTGGACACACCTTATCATCCCCAATCAAGTGGCCAAGTTGAAGTTTCCAACTAGGAGATAAAGAATATTCTAGCAAAGACTGTTAATGCAAACAGAACCAACTGGTCAAGGAAGCTAGATGACGCGTTGTGGGCATACCGCATGGCGTACAAAACCCCTATTGGCACTTCTCCTTATCGGTTAGTCTTCAGCAAGGCATATCATCTACCTGTAGAACTGGAGCACAAATCCATGTGGGCTTTAAAAGGTTGAACTTGGACTGGGCTGAAGCTGCAAATTTGAGGTTAACGCAACTCAATGAAATGGAGGAATTCCAATTCCATGCATATGAAATTACAGTTGTGTACAAAGAAAGGATGAAGTTCGTCCACGACAAA